>NC_041388.1:212914191-212920187 GCF_002162155.2 Triticum dicoccoides
TTCGTCTACGTCCGTTTGTCTTCTTCATGGACTCGTTCTTCTTCCTTGCGGGATTTCAGGCAAGATGACCATACCCTCGAAATCACTTCTATCTTTGCTTGCTTAGTTGCTCGCTCTTTTGCTTGCCTATGCTGCGATACCTACCACTTGCTTGTCATGCCTCCCATATTGTTGAACCAAGCCTCTAACCCACCTTGTCCTAGCAAACCATTGTTTGGCTATGTTACCGCTTTGCTCAGCCCCTCTTATAGCGTTGTTAGTTGCAGGTGAAGATTGAAGTTTGTTCCTTGTTGGAACATGGAGATGTTGTTCCTTGTTGGAACATGTTTACTGGTTGGGATATCACAATATATCTTATTTAATTAATGCATCTATATACTTGGCAAAGGGTGGAAGGCTGGGCCTTATGCCTGGTGTTTTGTTCCACTCTTGCCGCCCTAGTTTCCGTCATATCGTTGTTATGTTCCCGGATTTTGCGTTCCTTACACGGTTGGGCTATAATGGGAACCCCTTGACAGTTCGCCTTAAGTAAAGCTCTTCCAGCAATGCCCAACATTGGTTTTACCATTTGCACTAACAACCTACCACCTTCCCTTGGGTTCTGCAGACTCAAGGGTCATCTTTATTCTAACCCCCCCGGGCCAGTACTCCTCTGAGTGTTGGTCCGAACTAGAGCCCTGTGCAGCGCCCCCTCGGGGAAACTCGAGGTTTGGTTTTAGTTGTACGGATTGCTCATCTGAGTGTGCCCTGAGAAAGAGATATGTGCAGCTCCTATCGGGATTTGTCGGCACATTCGGGCGGTGTTGCTGGTTTAGTTTTACCCTGTCGAAATGTCTTGTTGTACCGGGATACCGAGTCTGATCGGAACGTCTCGGGTGGAGGTCTATTCCTTCGTTGACCGTGAGAGCTTGTCATGGGCTAAGTTGGGACACCCCTGCAGGGTATTATCTTTCGAAAGCCGTGCCCGCGGTTATGGGCAGATGGGAATTTGTGAACGTCCGGTTGTAGAAAACCCGAAGTTGACCTTAATTAAAATACATCAACCGCGTGTGTAACCGTGATGGTCTCTTTCTGGCGGAGTCCGGAAAGTGAACACGGTTGTTGGAGTTATGCTTGACGTAGGTTGCTATAGGATCACTTCTTGATCATACTTTTATCGACCGTGCTTTGCCCTCTCTTCTCGCTCTCTTTTGCGATTGTAGCCACCATATATGCTAGTCGCTTGCTGCAGCTCCACCTCATTACTCCATCCTTCCTATGAGCTTAAATAGTCTTGATCTCGCGGGTGCGAGATTGCTGAGTCCCCGTGGCTCACAGATACTTCCAAAACCAGTTTGCAGGTGCCTATGTTACCGTGCAGATGACGCAACCAAGCTCAAGGAGGAGCTCGATGAAGATCTTGCTCTTTGTGTTGTTTCGTTCTAGTTGATCTGTAGTGGAGCCCAGTTGGGGTCGATCGGGGACCTTTGTCGCATTTGGGGTTCTTCTTTTATTTTGGTTCCGTAGTCGGACCTAGGATTGTATCTGGTTGATGTAATGCTTTATTCATGTACTTGTGTGAAGTGGCGATTGTAAGCCAACTATGTATCTCTTTCCCTTATGTATTACGTGGGTTGTGTGAAGATTACCTCACTTGCGACATTGCTTTCAATGCGGTTATGCCTCTAAGTCGTGCTTCGACACGTGGGAGATATAGCCGCATCGAGGGCGTTACAAGGTGGTAATCAGAGCCTTCCCCGACCTTAGGAGCCCCATTGCTTGATCGTTTTTAGCGGCCGAGTTGTGTCTAGAAAAAATATTTTGAGTCATTTAGGATTATATATATCGGAGAGTTAGGAATTCTTTTTACTCCCCAGTCTCTTCATCGCTCTGGTAAGGCATCCTGACGTAGAGTTTTGACTCTTCTCTTCTCAAATTTCACTAAAAAAAAATTTTAGGATCACGCGGGTATCTTGGAATCGTTCCGATGGTTTTATGATGAGAACATTGTCTTGGTGCCTCCTGTCAGGGGTTTAGTGGAAGTGTCCCGGGGAGTTGAGCTCTGAGGTGTTGTCGTCATAATTTTATCGTTGCAGTTCTGGAATACCTGAGTTTAGTACGCCGACATCGAAAATCTCTTTTATGCAGTTGTTGGTGAGATAACCCCGATAACCCAGTACTGAGGTGAGTACGGGAGTATTGCCATGACTTGTATAACGGATGCTTTTCGAAGGTTGAGGTAAACGATTTCCGAAGGTTTCTTGGTTATGTGTTGAAGGATGGATACAGCTGGATATAGGATTTGTTAGTTTGGGTGAGATATTATGCTTCCCCTGTATCCCCAACACCTGATTGCATAACCGGAAAATTTCGGGAGTTTCATAGGTGGGAATTCAAGTAGCTCTTAGGATATCTTTCCGACGGATGTATGATATGAAATTGGGGTTCGACGTCTAGTGGTCCGCCTATTCACGGTCAATTTTACAGTGGTCTCGTTGTGTCTTAAAGAGTCCTTGGCTATGCCGACTCGGGGACGCTTCGTATGTCATGTGCACTGCCTTGTACATGATGGTGCTGTACACTCGAGCCCGTGTAGGCCCCACCACGAAAACTTCGGACGAAATCTCTATCATATGTTTGTTCTGGCTTATTTTGCAAGCCAATCCTTGGTTTTGTTTTGAGTTGTGGTATTCGAGTTGCTTCGAAGTCAAATGTTGATTCCATACCTTTTCCAAATGGTGTTCTCATATTCCTATGTGAATACTAATCCTTCTTGATCATCGAGTCTGTCTTGTCAATCCTTTTTTTAACCGGTGTGTCTCTCCTCAAGTGGATTCGTTCACGTCAACATTTGCAAGATCATTTATCACTTCTTCTCAACGGTGTTTGTTTCATCCGGCTCCAAGTTACCTTTGTTTTTCCCGCCCACCCACCCTTGTTTTTTCTTCAAGGACTAAGATTTCTTTACCAAGTATCCTTTTATTTTTGTGAAGTTTCTCCATTCTTTTCCGTCAATGTTCTTATCCGGTGATTCTCATGAAGATTCTAATGGAGCTTCAAGTTCGTCATTCCTCGTTCTTTTCTTCTCCGGTGGATTTAATTCAAGCTTTGGTATTAAGAATACTCCTTTTCTTTTTTTCCCAATGCTTTTCTTATGCCGGTGCACCTCTTAATCATCCATCTCTCGCTATTAAATTGTTCCGGAGTGCTCAAGATATCTCGAAGATTCATGTTTCCACTCTGCATTCGTTCAAGCTCTTTCGAGATTGGTATCTCATTCAAGTCATTTAATTCAACCGGTGCAACATCTCTTTTAAATCTTTTCAACGGTGTTCTTTTGAGTGGGCTCTAACCCACAGGTCTTTTCCCAGGATCTTACCTGACTCTTCTATTATCCCAGAGCTATCCTAAATTCTTCTCCAAGTTTGACGTAAGAATGAGTTATCATTAGTCAAATGCTTTTCTCCAAGATCTTTCAAATTCTTTTCATAGTTGGCTCAACCTCTTCGCTTTTGATTCTTCCGGTGTGCCTCAATAATTCTTGGTGGTGTTTCTCGTTGTCATTCTGATCATTTGAAGACCAAAGAAGAGTTTCTCTTTAATCTTGCTCTATTCTCTTCAAGATTCATGGTGCTAGCTTGTTGCCATCCTCTCATAATTGTTTTCGATTGTGAGAATCTTTTTCACCCATAAGGAGATATTCAAGAGTCTTCTCAGTTTGTCATCCGGAGTCCATCAATTCAAGTTTATTCATTCTCAGCCGTCAGTTATCATTCTCCTAACTTGCCGGTGCATCTATCGAATATCCTCTAATCAGTTCTTGATCTCTTTGTTCTCATGTATCTAGTTTGTCTCAAGCACCTTCGTTCATTTGCTAATTCTTACCGGTGATGCACCCCTACTTCGATCATTTTCAATTCTTACGGTGGTTCTTTCAAGATCTCTCTTCCTTGTTCATCATATCAATTCATTTGTTGTTCCAATCCTACCGGTGGTTCGTTGAAGACCTTCTCAAGTTTTGATATATCTCTTTTAATCCTTTCTACGAGAATAAGTAGTATGCCAAATCCGTTGATTGTCGTCAATTTAATTGGTGAAGGATAAGCATAACATAATTCTTATTCTTGTTCATCCAAGTGATTAATTCTTTATTTCGGAGGCCCTTAAAATTCTCGGTTTCATTTGTTTCATCTTCTCTTTTTCCCGGAGTTCCAAGCTCTAATTATCACGGAGATCCATCTAAATCATTGCAAGGACTCACCTTGTGTTTTCAATTTCTCTTTCTTTTCATTCCTTTTGTTTACCGGAGTTCTTCATGGAGGTTCTACATGATGGTTCATCAAGGATTTAATTCCCTTCTCAAAGTTTTCATCGAGATTCTTTCCTAAGGAACAAAAGCTTTCTTTATATGGTAATCCGGAGTGCAATTCTTTCTACCATATTTTGGAGGTGGTATTATGTCATTCTTGATAATTTGAGTTCATGTTCCATGATTCACATGTTGTTAAGAATGAGTTATTTTTAAATCCATCAACCTCGTTGTTGGAGTTATCTTGTGCCATTCTTTCAATAGTTCCGGAGGCAGTGTGTTGTTGATTTCATCAAGTAACATCCCATCTTCTCAAGTTCATGTTCTATTCCTTCCATGTTCAACCGGAGTACTGCCCGAATTCTTCCCCTCTCATCTTGTTTTAACCGGAGTGGTTTCGAATTCTATCTTGTCCATTAAACTCTTGATTCATGTCTTTGCAACCTTCAAGTTCTCGTAATGTTCCTTGTTCCTTTTTTTTTCTAACGGATTGTTTGCAATCTCGTTCTTCTCAGTTGTGCTCTTTCTTTTAAATTGCTCAACCTCTCAAGGTTCGTGGTTTCACTCATTGGTCGAAGAAGCAACTTAGTTACCGTTTCTCTTCCTTTTCCGTTTTCCCTCCGGTGCCATCCTAGATCTCGGGACGAGATCCTCTTGTAGTGGTGGAGTGTTGTAACGCCCCGAGACCGACGCTCCAGAAGACTTCCAGCTATTCGAGTTTCGTCGTGTGATTTGTTTTATTTGTTGCATTCATCCTTGCATCATGTGCATTGCATCATGTCGTCATGCCATCATATCATTAATTTTTAAAACCTCAACTAAATAAATTGTATGGATTTTTTTTTCGATCCATTTAAATCGAGGGAACTCACATGGTGACTTCTCTTTATAACATATCCTCCAATATTAGGGAGCTATATTAAATATTCCACTATTTTGGAATCACCAAAACACACTTACAAAATAATTTCGTTCCTTTTCTGCTTCAAGTTTGGTCTCCAAACCTTGCCCATATATTCTTTCTTGTTTTTCCGAAGCTTCCCCAAAAATCACAACATTTTTGGACCTTCCTTTTATCAAGTCCTAGTTCAAACCCATTTGAATTAAATTCAAATGAGTTTGAATTCTTATCATTCGATCTTGGCCTTTCTATTTTTCTTGGAACGAGCATATTTTTGCGAGTCCGGGAAAAATTACCCCCGTGCGCAAATTCTTTCGTTAACCCTCTCTTTCTTTTTTTTCTTCTCTCTAATTTGTTTTCTGCTAAAGAAAATAAGATTAAGGGGGAGAGAGGAGCAAGCCCAGTCGGCCTCCTGCAGCCCAGCTAGGCCCTTTGTCAGCCCACCAGGCCTCTGCCATTTTTTCTCTCCACTGGGCCGGCCTCCCAGGCCCAGCCGGCGCCCCACCGATCCGACCGAACCCTAGCCCCGCTAGCCCGACTCCCTCGTCCTCTCTTCTCGCCCGATCCCTCACGCCGCCATCTACCTCTCCTCGATCCCCATCTCCTTCCCCTGCTCGCGCCGCCAGAGAGGAGCGAGAGCTCCTCGCTCGATCCCCATCTCCCCTCGATCTCCTCCCTCACGCCCCTTCTTCCTCTGCCGCTGCGCCGTCGTTCTGGCCGGCGAGCCCATCTCCTCCGTCCATCCCCATCGTCCCGCTGCTGCGCCGTCTTCTTCACCTCCTGCCCGCGTCCCTCTGCTGCCTTGTC
>NC_041388.1:212920197-212921849 GCF_002162155.2 Triticum dicoccoides
AATTCCTCTTCCTGAATCCTGGCAAACACTGTCGCCCTGGTGATGCTGGTGGGTGCCTGAATACGCACGGCGGCGCGCAGGTCATCCTTCAGGCCAAGCAAGAATTGGGTGACGAAAAATTTGGAGCTCAGGGTCGAGTCGAGGGCAATCAGATTATACATGTGAACCTCAAACTGTTGTCTGTATTCAACCACTGTTCCTGTCTGACGGAGCTGAAGAAGATTGTGCATCGTTGACTCGAATTCCTCTGGGCCAAACTCCTCCACCACTGCACGCCGGAACATCTCCCAAGTAATATCTGAATGTGTCTGACGGAAGGCTCTAAGCCACAGTGCTGCGTGCCCTTCGACATAGAGCGCCGCCGTCGCGACCCAGTTGTGCGGCGGCACCCTATACAGCTCGAAGTATGCTAGGCAGCGATCCAGCCAGACGCGGGGCGCATCACCATCGAAGCGGGGGAAGTGGTGTTTGGGTGGCCGGACTGAGTACTCATCCCGCGGCGTCGGTGTGCTGGGCAGCTGCAAGTTGAACTGCGCATCTGGCCTCGTGAGCAGGGGAGGCCCTTCGTTGGCGAGCCGGGCGATGGCTGCCGTGCTCCCAAAAGCCTGCGGAATAGGCAGGGCACTCGGAGGAGGTGCGGTGCGCTGGGCAGGTGGAGCTGGAGGGGGCACAGGCTGCTGGATGCTGTTGGTGGCCGCCGGCGTGCGGGAACCTGCCGCGGAGGGGTCGTCCACCTGCGACGCCAATGCCATGGCGGAGGAAGCCGTCGGAGAAGTCTCCTTGCGCACGTCATCCACGTCGGCCTGCGTGAGCCCGATCTGCTTGGATAGGCTCTGCAGCTCGGTGGAGACGTGCGTGTTGAACGTGGCCTGTGCCTCCGCGCGTTTGGTCGCCAGAGCTTGCTCTTCATCGAATCTGGACAAGAGCTTCTCCATCAGGGCGGTGAGGTTTGCTGTTTGTTCCCCCATGGCAGTGAGGAGTTGCCGGGTCTGGACGGAAGGCTTGGACGGCGCCGTGGTACCCGCCCCGAACAGATCGAACCCCGCTGTGGATTTTGTGGGATCTCACCGGAGTGAATTCCCACCGACAGCGGTGGATGTTACCGATCAGTCAAAGGAGTTGAGGATGCCGCGGCGCAAAATTTTTTGGGGGAAATTGTTGGCTCTGATTACCAATTGTGACGACCGATCGATGAAATCGTCGCCACAGGAAGGGGATCGGAGTGGGGGATGAGGAAGAACAGAGAGTAGGTGAGGTTGGAGAAGGAGATGAGAATAATTCAGACTTTTCCTTCGCTGCCTTGTCCAACAGAGGACGGTTCCATAAGTACAGGCACACACACACGACGGACGGCTTGGCCACATGCGGCCCAAGCCAGACCCAGTGGGCTCAGCCCACAACTCTCCTGTGCTACTCCTTCTCCTTGCTAGTCCACCGCTACATCGTAGCAGGTGTGACACTGAGCTTATTCACGTGTTGACTTCCCGCATCACATGCGAGGGGGGGGGGTGTTGAAGTGTATGTGGATTGCCTAGCCCTTTCCATCAGTTCAGACTTTTGGTTGCATTGGCTAGTGCATGAAACTTATCAGAGTATTTGTTTTTATTTTAGGAAATTAAGCAGCAGCTAGCAGATGCCTCAAAAAGTTGAAT
>NC_041388.1:212922077-212923647 GCF_002162155.2 Triticum dicoccoides
CACACACACACAAAATGCCCCTCATTCTCTCAAATTCAGTCCTAAAAATAGGCAACCACGCGTCTTCCTGCTCGCCGGCAGCTTTCCTGACCGCTGCCCCCGGCCTTGATAACCAGTGGAATGAAAAGCCTCACCCCGCCGCACCCCCAGCCACCCTCGCCAGTGCCGGGGACCAACCGTTGGCCGCGAATTTGACTGCACTAGGACCAAAGTGGCGGCACCAAGGCAAGAACCTCATTGAGCCAGCTCAGTCGTGGGTTACTCCATCGTCACCACCATACCGTCCTTGTCCCAGCCAACCGACAAACGGGCCGTCGGCAGTTAGCTAAGGTGGTGATAGCGCGGTGGCCGCCACGAAGAAGGATGCGGTCGCTGGGAAGCTCCCCCCTTGGCGTTCCGCGACGTGGACGACTACTGTTGTGTTTGTTGCAGCCACGGGACCATCCCCTCCACCTCCGGCGGCTGACGCCAAGCTGGATTCAGACGAGACCTGGAGCGACGCCAACATGATCGATGAAATGCCCTGCAAGGCAAAAATCTGAGAACCCATCCACTCCGTTTGTCCAATCGATGGAAGAAAAAAATGCAAAGCAAACCAAGAAGAATGTTTGTGTTAGAGCATAAAAAGAAGAGTTGATTGCGATGGTGGATGTGAAGAGGGCATTGGCGGCCGACTGGAAGGAGGATAAATTGAATTGCTTCTATGAGATGAAGATGATGGAGGAGAAGTGGAAGGCAAAGGCGGCAGCTGAAGAGAGGAAGGTGCTAGCGGAAGAAGGAAGACTTGAAATTGAGATGAAAAGACTTGCATTAGAGGCCGAAGAAAAAATATTGAGCTTGAGGAGCAAAAGCTTGCATTGGCGGTCGAGGAGCAAAGAAGCAAAAAAGTAGTTTAAGGACCATGCAATCGTGTTCATAGATCCTAGGAACATGGACAAGAACGAAAAACGATAATGGGAGTTTGCTCATGGGGACATCTTGGCTAAGATCTATGGTGGTGGGGACGATGGTGGCGGCGACGGTGACGTCGTGATTGCATGAAGCCCATGCTACGACGGCTTTAGGTCCATCGTGCGATGGTGGCATCCCAAGCATGTCTGCCACCGAGATGCATCTCGCCTGCGACCGCCTGCCACGAGCCCCTTCGCCACACGCACCTCCTCAGGCCCGGCTGGGACCAGATCAGGCCCGATCTCCCGAGCGCTCTGAGCAACGCATCACCACATCGCCAGGATCCCACATCACCACTGCACGCCACCAACACACCACACACGGCCGCCGGAACCAGGGAACGGAGCCGCCACCGACTTTCCAAACTAGCCGGAGTTGTGCCCCGCCGCCGTCCTTGGGTCTGTCCAAGCTTCGCCGCTGAGCCCCTCTGGCAGTGGCGAGACAAGGAGGGAGAGGGGAGGAGGTGGCGGCTAGGGTTTTCTCCCCCCGAGCCGCCAAAAGAGGGCGACGCGGTGGTGGCCTGGTGGGTTTTACATGACCCATTGCATGTCAGCCAACTGAAGCACCACTTGGGCCAAAAGCAGCGCCAAATCAAATCTTGCACTTCTAGCAGCTGATG
>NC_041388.1:212923866-212944783 GCF_002162155.2 Triticum dicoccoides
TGGCTCATCACATGGATTAACTTTCCAATCGAAGTAGCAGCCTGGGAGGACTCTTAGGCCAAGTCAGATCTTTGATCCGGGGGAGTTGTCAGGCCCGGAAGTGGTACCTAGCACATCTGACCGTTCTCTGGCGACCCAAAGGCCCATAGCTTAAGTGAATGTGTTGCCAACTCCGTTTCACGCCAATGACAAGCATCTCAGCCGTCCATCTCCAATGCAACGGCTGCAGTTCAAACCAAAGTGTAGGCTTATTTTCCGAGAATGATGCTTTTGATTAGACCCTTCTTTTATTTATCTATAACTTTACCAAAGTGTAGGCTCAACAAACAATGGATTGAGAGCCTCTTGTGTTCATCTCCTTTGTAATTGGGTTAAAACCCTTGCTGGTGGATCGATGTCGGAAATCCAAAGCAATATCTAAGAACCCAACAACCCTAAAAATTGGTCGCTGAGAAAGCCGCCGATAAGGGGGCACTGAATATGGGGTCATTGTTCTTCCACTGCCTTGGCCTCTAAAATTGCAAGCGGAATCGGATGAGTATTGTTTTTTCTTCTCCTATTTTTTGCTGAAGAGAATGTATGGCTCGGGATTGATATCATGGATTGGAAGGCGTAGTTTTTTACCCCGGTCGAATGACCGGGATTGAGGGGTTTGGATGGGATTCTGAGGGACAGGTGTAACCGAATGCACTGAAAATAGTGGTCCGGGATAAATCCCCTGCCAGGCTGAACCCTGCTGATCCATTTGGATTTGGCTGGATCCCAGTGGGAGCTGATCAAAGTGGTTTTAATCCATGTGTGCTAAGCAAGAGACCTTTTAGAAGAGAACCTTCCGTGTAGCTTGGGAGGGGGCACTACTTTTAATAGCACAACGTGATGAAGGATTAATCTTTTGGCGTGCCAAGTCTTGTGGTGTTCATTTCTATTTTCCATGTGGGCTCACTAGACCTGTCCTTATAACAAACCCATTTACAATTTTATGTTTATTTCAGGCGACAAAGAGATTACCAGACAAGCTCGTTCACCAGGTTATCCATGGTAACGGAGGGGAACCTTTATGATGGCCGTTCCTCAGAATCTTCCCTGTCAACTTTATTCAGGTGTTTATGGATGATACATCACTATATTGCCCCACTTGAGTACTACTCCGTACCTGATATTAGCATTGCAGGGTGCAGTATCCGGCTTTGCACCAAGTGTTGTTATCCCGTTACTGATAATTACCGGTGGAGTGACATTCACAGAGTCTGCAATGGGTAGGTATATTGGCTGACCAATTGTTATTCGTCTCAGCCAAAATGTTTCTCGTGTATGTTTGATGTCAGATATATAAATGGGCGGCATACGAGTATACAATAGCATTGCTCAACAATTTTTGTGCTCTGTAACGGGGAGGACCTAAATCACCTGTGTTGCTGTGATGTATTTGAAGCTTTTATCCTCGTGTTGTAAAATGTCCTAACGAAATCTCGCGTCGCGGCATGCTGTGAATCTGAGGGATTACTGGCTGCAGCTAGTGTTATGAGCGAGTGCCGTCTACAGGAATTATGGGCCCTGCGCAAAAAGCAAAATGGGGCTGTAAATTTTGAAATTGAGTTGATGCATTTAGTCATTCTCTAACGTTTTTCAGCATTAGAATCATACTCTTTATTTATAGAAAGCATAATTTTTCTGTCTATGAACCAAACAAAAATAATATGAATGCATTCGTTATAGGCTTATCAAGATGATGGGACAAAAACAAACCTTGATTTGAACCAGCAGCTATCTTGAAATCATGACAGCAAAAACGTTAAGTGTGTATAGAGAAAATATTTATCATGTATACGCACAATGTATATAAAGAAAATACAATGTGTATGAAACAATTTGGTTATGTATTTAAAAAATGTTAACCAAGCATTTGAAAAAAAATGTTGAACAAGTATTCAAAAAATGTTAATCAAGCATTTGGAAAAAGTTAAATGTGTATAGAAAAAATGTTGACCATGTATTAAAAAATTATGAATTTTTATCATGTATATAAAAATGTTAATCAAGCATTTGAAAACACATTGAACAAGTATTTAAAAAATGTTAATCAAGCATTTGAAAAATGTTAAATGTGTATAGAAAAATGTTGACCATGTGTTAAAAATGATGGGAAAATTTGATCATGTATATAAAAATATTAATCAAGCATTTGAAAAAAATGTTGAACAAGTATTTGAAAAATGTTAAATGTGTATAGAAAAAATGTTGACCATGCATTCAAAAAATGTTATTCTAGCATTTGAAAATGTTATATGTGTATAAAAATTGTTAATCTTGTATATGAAAAATATTAATTAAGCATTTGAAAATGTTAAAAAGTGTATATAGGACCGTTGACCATGTATCTAAAAATGTTAATCTTGTATTTGAAAAATGTTAATCAAGCATTTAAAAAATGTTAAAAATGTGTACAGAAAAAATGTTGATCATGTACTCCAAAAATGTTAAATTTGTATTGGTAAAATGTTAAATGTGTATTAGAAAAAAACTCTTGAAACATACAAAAATGTAGAATTGAAACCAAAAGAAACAGAAAACCAAAAAAGAATAAAAGAAACCAAAGAAAAAATGAAATAAAAAATAAAACCAAAGAAATCAATGCAAAAAAGATTTGAAAAAACTATGAAAATCGATAAAGAAACAAAGAATAACAAAAAATGTTGAACCAAGAAAGAAACAAAAAAACAAAGCAAAAAAGGAGGAAAACTAGTAAGACAAGAATAATCGGTAAAAACAATGAAAGAAACAAAGGAAAATGAAAATAAAAAACAAAAAAGAGATGATATAAGAAAACCAAACAAAAAACAAACCAGAAGGAAGAACTCGGAGAAAACCGAATAAAAATGAAGAAAAGGAAAGAAAAGAAAAAGAAAAACCAGAAGCTAGGAAAAGAAACAAAGAAAACATGTTTGGAAGAAAAGAAAAACGAAAAACCACTGTAAAAACCAGCTCCTTTTCTTCTAGTAGGTCAAGCCTGGCTCATTTAATACAAACTAGATCTTGGCTTAATGGTTAACAGTGCTAGGAAGCAATCAAGGGATCCCAGGTTTGATTCCCCATGCACTTTATTTTTTTATATATACTCTATTAAGCGAGACATAGCTCCCGGGCACAAAAGGGAAGTTCTGGGTGATCAAGAAAACCTGGGCCAAAAAGTGAAAGATGCACACAAGAGTTGTTTTTCCTTACAAATAAGGAGAATCTTGTAAACACGTCACCGTTTACGTTCAACTTGGACACGTTAGAGAAGGAGCCTCACTGGGGGTGTGGTACGCAAGACACATAGTAATGGCCATCATCATGGCATGGTTCGCGCTACTACTATGGCGTAACAATCTAAATATCTTGGGCTACCACTTTTCTGAAGGAAATATGCCCTAGAGGCAGTAATAAAGTTGTTATTTATATTTCCTTATATCATGATAAATGTTTACTATCTATGCTAGAATTGTATTAACCGGAAACTTAGTATATGTGTGAATACATAGACAAACAGAGTGTCATAGTTTGCCTCTACTTGACTAGCTCGTTGAATCAATGATGGTTATGTTTCCTAATCATAGAAATGAGTTGTCATTTGATTAACGCGATCACATCATTAGGGAATGATGTGATTGACTTGACCCATCCGTTAGTTTAGCACGATGATCGTTTAGTTTGTTGCTATTGCTTTCTCCATAACTTATACATGTTCCTATGACTATGAGGTCATGCAACTCCGGAATACTGGAGGAACACTTTGTGTGCTACCAAATGTCACAACGTAACTGGGTGATTATAAAGGTGCTCTACAGGTGTCTCCGATGGTGTTTGTTGAGTTGGCATAGATCGAGACTAGGATTTGTCACTCCGATTATCGGAGAGGTATCTCCGGGCCCTCTCGGTAATGTACAACACTATAAACCTTGCAAGCAATGTAGCTAATGAGTTAGTTACGGGATGTAGCATTACGGAACGAGTAAAGAGACTTGCCGGTAACGAGATTGAACTACGTATAGAGATACCGACGATCGAATCTCGGGCAAGTAATATACCGATGACAAAGGGAACAACATATGTTGTTATGCGGTTTGACCGATAAAGATCTTCGTAGAATATGTAGGAGCCAATATGAGCATCCAGGTTCCGCTATTGGTTATTTACCGGAGACGTGTCTCGGTCATGTCTACATAGTTCTCGAGCCCGTAGGGTCCGCACGCTTAACGTTCGGTGACGATCGGTATTATGAGTTTATGTGATTTAATGTACCGAAGATAGTTCGGAGTCCCGGATGTGGTCACGGACATGATGAGGAGTCTTAAAATGGTCGATACATAAAGATTGATATGTTGGACGACTATATTCGGACACCGGATGAGTTCCGGGGGTCACTAGATATTTATTGGAGTGCCGGAGGGGTTATCGGAAACCCCGGGGGAACTAATGGGCCAACATGGGCCTTGTGGGAGAGAGAGGAGAGGGCCTAGGGAGGGGGGAGGGGGGCGGCGCCCCCTCTTTCCTCCCTCTCCCCCTCTCCTTCCTTTCCCCCTTCCCCCTTCCTAGTTGGAATAGGAAAAGGGGAGTCCTACTCCTACTAGGAAGAGGACTCCCCCTCTCCTTGGCGCGCCCCAAGGCTGGCCGGCCTCCCCCTTGCTCCTTTATATACGGGGGCAGGGGGCACCCTAGAACACACAAGTTGATTATTTCCAGCCGTGTGCGGTGCCCCCCTCCACCATAATCCACCTTGTTCATATCGTAGCGGTGCTTAAGCGAAGCCCTGTTCCGGTAGCATCATCGTCACCGTCATCACGCCGTCGTGCTGACGAAGCTCTCCCTCGAAGCTCTATTGGATTGTGAGTTCATGGGACGTCACCGAGCCGAACGTGTGCAGATCATGGAGGTGTCGTACCTTCGGTGGTAGGATCGGTCGATCGTGAAGACGTACGACTACATCAACCGCGTTGTCATGACGCTTCCGCTTACGGTCTACGAGGGTACGTAGAGAACACTCTTCCCTCTCGTTGCTATGCATCACCATGATCTTGCGTGTGCATAGGATTTTTTTTGAAATTACTGCGTTCCCCAACATTTTCCCCTCCCCCTCTCCCCCCTTCCTTCTCCTTCCTCCTTCACTTGCTTTCTTCCTTCTTCCTTCAATTCCCCCTCCTCCCTCTCTCTCCATTAATGCCTCCCTCCTCACTTTCTCTCCCCTTCTTCCATGTGCCTATTGGCCCCTCTCCACTCTCCTAGCTAGGTTTGTCTCACTAGGTAGCTCCCATTGGTTAGATATATGCACATCACTATCTACCTCTCTTTCCATCGCGTGATCCTCATCAACCTCGCTTGCCAGCCTTGTATGGTTCCTCGTCGCTTCATCAGGAAATCGCCAAGTACCAATCCAGATTCTTCTGGGCTGGTGAGGTGATAAGCAGAAGTACCATATGGTGAGATGGCCCGATATCTGCAAACCCAAGGACCAGGGCTCTGGTGCATTGCTAATGGCGACGGAGGCCTTTGGCTCACCATCATCCGGAACAAGTACCTTCGAGGACAGCCACTCACATTTTGTCAGCGCTCTGGCGGCTCTCAGTTTTGGCAGGCCGTCATCCAGCTGCTACCTGTGCTTCGCATTGGCACATCCATCTCGGTTGGTACCGGGTCCACGACCCTGTTTTGGTTTGATTGGTGGATTGGCGACATCCCCCTGGCCGCGTGATTTCTGGAGCTCTTCGCCATTGCAGTTGACCCTTGGGTCTCTGTCGAGACAACCCTTATTGACTTAGGGCACCTCGCTTTCCGCCGCTCCTTTGGCCCGCCCGAAGTGGCCGCTTGGGATGCCCTCCTCCAGGACATCACCCTCCTCCCGATGAACGTCGCCGACACCCCGGACGCCATCTCTTGGCGTCTGGAACCATCCGGCTGCTTCTCCACCAAATCCCTCTACGCGGCCATCGCCCCCTCGACGGCCCCCGAGCCCTTTAGTTTGATTTGGGACATCCGCTTGCCCCTGAAAATCAGGATCTTCCTATGGCAATGGATCTGCGGCCGCCTCCCGTCCGGCGTGGAGGTCCTTAAGCGTAATGGACCTGGAGATGGGATGTGTCCCCTGTGCGGCACGGTGGAGGATGCTAACCACATCTTCTTCTCGTGCTCCACGACCCAGTTTCTTTGGTCCAGTTTCCGCGAGACGGTTGGGGGCCAGTGGTGCAACACCAACTTCCCTGACCTGCTTGTGGAGATTCATGCCCCCCCTCGGTACCGCCATATTAGATGGCTATGCGTTGGGGTCCTTGCCTGGACGCTTTGGACCGTCCGCAATAAGCATGTCATCCAGAAGGTGCCTCTTCGACGCTACTGACACAATCTTTAAAATGTGTGGATACTTGCAGCTTTGGCGGCCACTTAGCCACCCCCAGGATCGGGACGTCATCAACACTCTCCTCACCGATCTTCGATCGATGGCCTTCCGCTTGGCGCCCCCGCTCCCACCGCCGCCCCCGGAGCCCGACTAGTTGCTCTGTTGCACCCCGCGTGTGCGTGCCTTTCTATTTTTCAGGGCTTGTTGAATTGTGCCCTCAACATTAACCCTTTGACTACCATTTGTGCTAGACCTTTGTGTTTGTGTGTGTGTGAACCTTGTTGGATGTTTGGCTTGGGCAGTTGCTTTATAGTATAAAGCGGGGCGAAAGCCTTTTTGGTAATTAATGAAGGAGAATTAAATATCGATCTTTGCCCACTTTAGATACCTAAGTAGCGACACCGGCCTCATCCACGCTACTCGAGATATGTGAGTAAAAATAAGTGTTGTGCAAGAATGGAAATGTGTGTGTGTGTGTGTGTGCATGCGCGCACGCGTGTGGCATGAGTGGCCTAGCTATGTGCATTTGCCAAAAAGTGTGTGTGACATGCATGAGTTGCCTATGCTTTGCTGAAATGTCGATTTATTTCCGTTTCGGCTAATTTCGGGCAAACTCTATATGTCCTATTTTTAGGGAAGGTCATGCCAAATTTTGTATGACTTTGATGCATGCATATGCATGTGTGGTAATAATCCCCTTGCTTGTACCGCGCAGGCGATCATGAAGAAGGTCAGTGCAAGGCTGGTGGAAAGATGGTTGCGATCCGCGATGCACGACATGTATGAAAATAACCAAAAAGTGCATATGCATTTGCCGAAAAGTGTGTGTGGCATGCATGAGTTGCCAACGCTTTGCTGACATGTTGATTTATTTTCGTTTCGGCTAATTTCGGGCAAACTCGATATGTTGGTCATGCCAAATTTTTGTATGACTTTGATGCATGCATATGCATGTGTGGTAATAATCCCCTTGCTTGTACCGCGTAGGCGATCATGAAGAAGGTCAGTGCAAGGATGGTGGAAAGATGGTTGCGATCCGCGATGCACGACATGTATGAAAATAACCGGAAGGCAATTTTATGTCTGTGTAGAAGATGCAAAGTTGGAGTCTGGCTCAACCCCTTTAAGGATGGAAGTTTGAAGGTGCACCTGCTCATGTATGGTTTCATCGATGGCTATACTCGGTGGATGAGTGAAGATGATGATGAGGACGTCAATGGGACAGGTAATAACGACATAGTGCCAGACGAAGAGATGATCGATAATGGACCTGAAGAAGAGGGCACCGAACATGGCTGCCGAGAAGAGGTCGGAGAAGGCAAAGAAGTGGCTGGACATGACAGAGAAGACGCAAACACGTCGCAGCCTTCATCGGTACTTAGTTCAGTCATGGGGGACTTTCATGTTCGAGACCTGCTTCGCAAGAAGACGACTAGCGACAGAGCTGCTTCTAGAGAGGAGGCCAAGCTGGCGCAACTAGTGGTAGACTCGAAGACTCCATTGCATGATGGTTGTGATCCCATGGTGACCCGCTGGAGTTTCACGCTCGAACTTCTAAGGGCGAAGGCCAAAAACAAATGGACCGACAGAAGCCTCGATGATCATTCCTAGTATCTAAAGAAGGTTTTTGCCGTGGGGAACCTATGTCCTACTAGTGTTGAGAAGGCCAAGAAAATAGTGTGCCCTCTTGATCTGACACACATTAGATACCACGCATGCATCAACAATTGCATCATTTATCAGGAGGAGTGAAGGAAATATGCCCTAGAGGCAATAATAAAGTTATTATTTATTTCCTTATTTCATGATAAATGTTTATTATTCATGCTAGAATTGTATTAACCGGAAACATAATACAAGTGTGAATACATAGACAAACAGAGTGTCACTAGTATGCCTTTACTTGACTAGCTCGTTAATCAAAGATGGTTATGTTTCCTAACCATAGACAAAGAGTTGTTATTTGATTAACGGGATCACATCATTAGGAGAATGATGTGATTGACTTGACCCATTCCGTTAGCTTAGCACTCGATCGTTTAGTATGTTGCTATTGCTTTCTTCATGACTTATACATGTTTCTATGACTATGAGATTATGCAACTCCCGTTTACCGGAGGAACACTTTGTGTGCTACCAAACGTCACAGCGTAACTGGGTGATTATAAAGGAGCTCTACAGGTGTCTCCAAAGGTACATGTTGGGTTGGCGTATTTCGAGATTAGGATTTGTCACTCCGATTGTCGGAGAGGTATCTCTGGGCCCTCTCGGTAATGCACATCACATAAGCCTTGCAAGCATTGCAACTAATGAGTTAGTTGCGAGATGATGTATTACGAAACGAGTAAAGAGACTTGCCGGTAACGAGATTGAACTAGGTATTGAGATACCGACGATCGAATCTCGGGCAAGTAACATACCGATGACAAAGGGAACAACGTATGTTGTTATGCGGTCTGACCGATAAAGATCTTCGTAGAATATGTAGGAGCCAATATGAGCATTCAGGTTCCGCTATTGGTTATTGACCGGAGACGTGTCTCGGTCATGTCTACATTGTTCTCGAACCCGTAGGGTCCGCACGCTTAAGGTTTCAATGACAATTATATTATGAGTTTATGAGTTTTGATGTACCGAAGGAGTTCGGAGTCCCGGATGAGATCGGGGACATGACGAGGAGTCTCGAAATGGTCGAGACGTAAGGATCGATATATTGGACGACTATATTCGGACATCGGAAAGGTTCCGAGTGGTTCGGGTATTTTTCGAAGTACCGGGGAGTTACGGGAATACGGGAGAAGAAGTATATGTGCCTTATTGGGCTTTAGGGGAGAGGGAGAGGCAGGCCGCGCCCCCCCTATTGACTAGTCCGAATTGGACTAGGGGGAGGGGCGGCGCCTCCTCCTTCCTTCTCTTCCCTCTTCCCCTTCCTTGTCTCCTACTCCTACAACTTGGAAGGACTCCTAGTTGGACTAGGAAAGGGGGAATCCTACTCCCGGTGGGAGTAGGACTCCCCTAAGGGCGCACCATAGAGAGGGCCGGCCCTCCCCTCCTCCACTCCTTTATATACGGGGGCAGGGGGCACCCCATAGACACACAAGTTGATCTTCGTGATCGTTCTCTTAGCCGTGTGCGGTGCCCCCTCCACCATAATCCTCGATAATATTGTAGCGGTGCTTAGGCGAAGCCCTACGACGGTAGAACATCAAGATCGTCACCACGCCATCGTGCTGACGGAACTCTTCCCCGACACTTTGCTGGATCGGAGTCCGGGGATCGTCATCGAGCTGAACGTGTGCTAGAACTCGGAGGTGCCGTAGTTTCGGTGCTTGATCGGTCGGGCCGTGAAGACGTACGACTACATCAACCGTGTTGTGCTAACGCTTCCGCTGTCAGTCTACGAGGGTACGTAGACAACACTCTCCCCTCTCGTTGCTATGCATCACCATGATCTTGCGTGTGCGTAGGAATTTTTTTAAAATTACTACGTTCCCCAACAGTGGCATCCGAGCCTAGGTTTTATGTGTTGATGTTGTGCACGAGTAGAACACAAGTGAGTTGTGGGCGATATAAGTCATACTGCTTACCAGCATGTCATACTTTGGTTCGGCGGTATTGTTGGATGAAGCGGCCTTGACCGACATTACGCGTACGCTTACGCGAGACCGGTTCTACCGACGTGCTTTGCACACAGGTGGCTGGCGGGTGTCAGTTTCTCCAACTTTAGTTGAACCGAGTGTGGCTACGCCCGGTCCTTGCGAAGGTTAAAACAACACCAACTTGACAAACTATCATTGAGGTTTTTGGTGGGTAGGTAAGATTGGTTCTTGCTTAAGCCCGTAGCAGCCACGTAAAACTTGCAACAACAAAGTAGAGGACGTCTAACTTGTTTTTGCAGGGCATGTTGTGATGTGATATGGTCAAGACATGATGAGATATAAGTTATTGTATGAGATGATCATGTTTTTTTGAAGTTATCGGCAACTGGCAAAATCCTTATGGTTGTCTCTCTATTGCATAAGATGCAAGCGCCCAATAATTGCTTTACTTTATCGCTATGCGATAGCAATAGTTGCAAGAGCAATTGTTGGCGAGACGACCACGTGACGACACATTGATATAGATCAAGATGATGAAGATCATGGTGTCATGCCGGTGACGATAGAGATCATGACAGTACTTTGGAGATGGAAATCAAAGGCGCAAGATGATGATGGCCATATCATGTCACATATTTTGATTGCATATGTTGTTTATCTTTTATACATCTTATTTTGCTTAGTTTGACGGTAGCATTTTAAGATGATCTCTCACTAATTATCAAGAAGTGTTCTCCCTGAGTATGCACTGTTGCGAAAGTTCTTCGTGTTGAGACACCACGTGATGATCGGGTGTGATAGGCTCTACGTTCAAATACAACGGGTGCAAAACAGTTGCACACGCGGAATACTCAGGTTATACTTGACGAGCCAAGCATATACAGATATGGCCTCGGAACACGGAGACCGAAAGGTCGAGCGTGAATCATATAGTAGATATGATCAACATAGTGATGTTCACCAATGAAACTGCTCCATCTCACGTGATGATCGGACATGGTTTAGTTGATTTGGATCACGTGATCACTTAGAGGATTAGAGGGATGTCTATCTAAGTGGGAGTTCTTAAGTAATATGATTAACTGAACTTAAATTTATCATGAACTTAGTCCTGGTAGTATTTTGCAAATTATGTTGTAGATCAATAGCTCGCGTTGTTGCCTCCCTGTGTTTATTCTGATATGTTCCTAGAGAAAATTGTGTTGAAAAATGTTAGTAGCAATGATGCGGATTGGATCCGTGATCTGAGGTTTATCCTCATTGCTGCACAGAAGAATTATGTCCTTGATGCACCGCTAGGTGACAGACCTATTGCAGGAGCAGATGCAGACGTTATGAACATTTGGCTAGCTAAATATGATGACTACTTGATAGTTTAGTGCACCATGCTTAACGGCTTATAATTGGGACTTCAAAGACGTTTTGAACGTCCTGGACCATATGAGATGTTCCAGGAGTTGAAGTTAATATTTCAAGCAAATACCCGAGTTGAGAGATATGAAGTCTCCAACAAGTTCTATAGCTAAAAGATGGAGGAGAATCACTCAACTAGTGAGCATGTGCTCAGATTGTCTGGGTACTACAATCGCTTGAATCAAGTGGGAGTTAATCTTCTAGATAAGATAGTGATTGACAGAATTCTCTAGTCACCATCACCAAGTTAGTAGAACTTTGTGATGAACTATAGTATGCAAGGGATGACGAAAATGACTCCCGAGCTTTTCATGATGATGAAATCGATGAAGGTAGAAATCAAGAAAGAGCATCAAGTGTTGATGGTTGACAAGATCACTAGTTTCAAGAAAAGGGCAAAGGAAAAAAGGGAAACTTCAAGAAAAACAGCAAGCAAGTTGCTGCTCAATTGAAGAAGCCCAAGTCTAGTTCTAAGCCTGAGACTAAGTGCTTCTACTTCAAAGGGACTGGTCACTGGAAGCGGAACTACCCCAAGTGATTGGCGGATAAGAAGGATGGCAAAGTGAACATAAGTATATTTGATATACATGTTATTGATGTGTACTTTACTAGTGTTTATAGCAACCCCTCAGTATTAGATACTAGTTCAGTTGCTAAGATTAGTAACTCGAAACGGGAGTTGTGGAATAAACAGAGACTAGTTAAGGGTGAAGTGACGATGTGTGTTGGAACTGGTTCCAAGATTGATATGATCATCATCGCATACTCCCTATACTTTCGGGATTAGTGTTGAACCTAAATAAGTGTTATTTGGTGTTTGCGTTGAGCATAAATATGATTTGATCATGTTTATTGTAATACGGTTATTCATTTAAGTAAGAGAATAAATTGTTGTTCTGTTTACATGAATAAAACCTTATATGGTTACACACCCAATGTGACGCCCCGAGACCGATGCTCGAGAAGACTTCCATATATTCCGGGTTTCGCTGTTTGTTTCATTTGTGCTTGCCCTTTTATTTTTTTGCATTGCATCATGTCATCATGCCATCATCTCATAAACCTTTTGCATCTCAACTAAATAAATTGTGTGGATCTTCGATCCATTTAAACCGAGGGAATTCACGTGGTGACTTCTCTTTATAACATATCCTCCTAATATTTAGGGAGCTATATTAAATATTCCAATAATTTGGATTCGCCCATAAACACACTTGCACAATATCCCAATGCCGCTGTTATCTTAATTCTTGGTCTCCAACTTAGCCATATATTCTTTCATCATATTCCGGAGCTCCACCAAAGACCCGAACATTTTTGGCCACACCGAACCTAGTCCCAATTCAAAACCATTTGAATTATATTCAAATGAATTTGAATTTAATTCCTGCAATCTTGCCACTTATATTTTTCTGTGGTCATGTTTATTTTTATGAGTCTAGGAAAATTGTCCTCCTGCTCAAACTCTTTTTCCTAACCCCCCTTCTTTTTCCTCTCTCTCTATTTTTTTCGTTTAAAGAAGAAAGAGAGGAGAGGGAGAGCCCAATCCAGCAAGCCCAGCTAACCCCTCCTTTCTACTGGGCCGGCCCCAAGCCCACCTAGTGCTGCTAACCGTAGACACCAGGGAGCCCGACTCCCTTCTCCCTCTCGTTTTCCCCTCGCGCCGCCAGGAGAGCGCCCGCGCTCGATCCCATCTTCCCCCTCGCTCAGCTCTGCTCGATCCCCTCGTCCTCTCCCTCGCGATCCCCTTGCGCCGCCACTCTCTCCTCTCATTCTCTCCCTCTCCATCGCTCATGTAGACACCCGCAGGAGAGGAGAGGAGTGAGACCCCTCAAACCTACCCTCCCGCGGTCCCGTGAACTCGTCGCCCTTGACCCGGCTCGCCCTCGACGTCCCCTCGCTGGAGCCCTTCCTCCACCTCTGCACCGGTCTTCCACGACAGCCTCGCCGCGCCCTCAGCGCCTCGCCTCCCGCAGCGGGTCCAAGACCTCCCTCGCCGCCTCCTCGTCTACCCGGTGCCACCGCATCGCCAGCTTCGTCGCCAGGGGAGGAGCCCCTCGACCCGTCCGTCCTCGGCTCTGCCTCTGCTTAGCGCAGCCGCCTATCCGCCATCGTCGAGCGCGCCATGGACCCTGTTTCCACTACCTCGAGCTCCGCCCGCCGTCCTTCTCGGCTGCCTTGGCCGCCGGTGACCAGAGCATCCGGTGTGTCCTTCCCGTCCCTGCCGCTGGATCGGGCCTGCTCCGCCCGGCTCCTCTCACCTCGGCTGTCCGCACTCACTTCCTGCCGCAGGGTCTCGTCTCTGCTTCGATCAAACGCACGAAGCTGTCGCCGCCCGCTTCGTCAGTTTCAGTACGCGAGCGCTGCTCGCGTGACCGCACCATGAACCGCCTGAGTTCGACCACCTCTGCAACCTCCTGTTGTTGTTTGTGTACCTCCACTTGCTGTTGCGGTTGACGCCAAGGTAGACCAGAACAGGAAATAACACCAAGTACCCGGCCAACAAGGACCGCCAAGCATCTTCTCTGTGATTTTTTTGCCAAGTACCACGACGACGCATCTTGTTCATCTACCGCCGTTTTCAGAACCGCTAAGAACGGCAAGTACCTCGGCAAGTACCTTGACGCCCGATGCATAGAATGACTACCGTCGCCGACGACCCGAGTACCACTACCGTCGACCCTCGAAGACTCCGTGGACGTCAAGATCCTCGCCGTGACCTCGAACTTCTACGGAATGTGCACGACTACAAAATGGGTACCACTACAGTTGCTGAAGACCCGTGTAACGGTATCGTCAAGTTCGACTACTGCCGCGTGAACAACTACTTCCACTACCGCCGTTGCGAGAACGTCTACTTCCCTCAACGAACTTGATCTGTTCTGATATCGCACGCTTCAAAGGTATAACCCCGAGATGACCGCCCGTGAACGAATGCATGTGTGATGTAAGAGATGCCCGTGTTTGCTCCATGCTCGAATTATCGGTGCACGTTGCCCCTCTTTTGCCTTGTCACCGTCATCGACCCGTTGGAACCCGGTAACCGGGATCACCCCGCCATCTCTTGCACGCTCCCGTCACTTTTCCTTTTGCACCGGTATCCCCGTGGGCTACCTGATAACCAATATGTTCTCGTGGCACCGTTTTCGTTACCGTTGCCGTGGCACCCCTTTCCTTTCCACCACGGTGACAAATGCTTCATAATGCTCTTGTCAACTTTTAATAAAAAATTGCATAAACTTGTTCATGTCATCCGCATCATGATAACAACAATTAAAATGTTTAATTTGTTGTTTGCATTAATTTGCTAAATGCATATGGGGATTTACCGGTTTTGTTGTTTATTATATCCGGCCCCATTTAAATTGTTTAGATGGTATAGTTTGTTATGCTACACCCCTTGCCATGCTTAACAACATTTAATTTGGTTGGGTACATAAGTAGGAGTGAACTAAATAATTGATGTGGTGTTTCGTCAATATGCAACTTGTTGCATATTGAGCTCCACTTAATTTGTAGGGTTGCTTGTGCTCTTTGCCATGCCATGCCTCTTTAATCCGGACATGCATCATACTTGGTTGTGCATCATGCCATGTTTATGTGTTGGTTGTTTACTATGTTGTGTGCTTCTTTCCGGTGTTTGCTTCTTCGGGTTGGTTCCGGTAACGTCGCGTTTGTGAGGATCCATTCGACTTCGTCCGTCTGTCTTCTTCATGGACTCGTTCTTCTTCCTTGCGGGATTTCAAGCAAGATGACCATACCCTCGAAATCACTTCTATCTTTGCTTGCTAGATGCTCGCTCTTTTGCTATGCCCATGCTGCGATACCTACCACTTGCTTATCATGCCTCCTATATTGTTGAACCAAGCCTCTAACCCACCTTGTCCTAGCAAACCATTGATTGGCTATGTTACCGCTTTGCTCAGCCCCTCTTATAGCGTTGTTAGTTGCAGGTGAAGTTTGAAGTTTGTTCCTTGTTGGAACATGGAGATGTTGTTCGTTGTTGGAACATGTTTACTTGTTGGGATATCACAATATATCTTATTTAATTAATGCATCTATATACTTGGTAAAGGGTGGAAGGCTCGGCCTTATGCCTGGTGTTTTGTTCCACTCTTGCCGCCCTAGTTTCCGTCATATCGGTGTTATGTTCCTGGATTTTGTGTTCCTTACGCGGTTGGGTTATAATGGGAACCCCTTGACAGTTCGCTTTGAATAGAACTCCTCCAGCAAGGCCCAACCTTGGTTTTACCATTCGCCACCTAGCCTCTTTTTTCCCTTGGGTTAGGCCAGCCCAAGGGTCATCTTTATTTTAACCCCCCAGGCCAGTGCTTGTCTAAGTGTTGGTCCGAAATGGGCAGCCTGCGGGGCCACCTCGGGGAAACTTGAGGGCTGGTTTTACTCGTAGCTTGACCTATCCGGTCTTGCCCTGAGAACAAGATATGTGCAGCTCCCATCAGGATGTCGGCACATCGGGCGGCTTTGCTGGACTTGTTTTACAATTGTCGAGGATGTCTTGTAGAACCGGGATACCGAGTCTGATCAGAATGTCTCCGGAGGAGGTCTATTCCTTCGTTGACCGTGAGAGCTTGTCATGGGCTAAGTTGGGACTCCCCTGCAGGGATTTGAACTTTCGAAAGCTGTGCCCGCGGTTATGGGAAGATGGGAATTTGTTAATGTCCGGTTGTAGATAACTTGAACCTTAACTCAATTAAAATGCATCAACCGCGTGTGTAACCGTGATGGTCTCTTTCCGGCGGAGTCCGAGAAGTGAACACGGTGTTGGAGTTATGCTTGACGTAGGTTGCTTTAGGATCACTTCTTGATCATACTTTCTCGAACGTGCTTTGCCTTCTCTTCTCGCTCTCATTTGCGTATGTTAGCCACCATATATGCTAGTCGCTTGCTGCAGCTCCACCTCATACCTTTACCTTACCCATAAGCTTAAATAGTCTTGATCACGAGGGTGCGAGATTGCTGAGTCCCCGTGACTCACAGATACTTCCAAAACCAGCTTGCAGGTGCCGATGAGTCCGTGCAGATGACGCAACCAAGCTCAGGAGAATCTCGATGAAGATCTTGTCCTTTGTTTTGTTTCATTCTAGTTGATCAGTAGTGGAGCCCAGTTGGGGTCGATCGGGGACTTTGTCGCATTTGGGGTTCTTCTTTTATTTTGGTTCCGTAGTCGGACCTTGATTGTATTTGGATGTTGTAATGTTTTATTCATGTAATTGTGTGAAGTGGCGATTGTAAGCCAACTATGTATCTCTTTCCCTTATGTATTATGTGGGTTGTGTGAAGATTACCTCACTTGCGACATTGCTTTCAATGCGGTTATGCCTCTAAGTCGTGCTTCGACACGTGGGAGATATAGCCGCATCGAGGGTGTTACAAGTTGGTAATCAGAGCCTTCCCCGACCTTAGGAGCCCCATTGCTTGATCGTTTTTAGCAGCCGTTGTTGAGTCTAGAAAAATGTTTTGAGTCATTTAGGAATTATATATCGGAGAGTTTAGGAATTCTTTTTACTTCCCAGTCTCCTCATCGCTCTGGTAGGGCATCCTGACGTAGAGTTTTGACTCTTCTCTTGTCAAATTTCACTAATTTTTTTTTAGGATCACGCGGGTATCTTGGAATCGTTCCGATCGATTTGTGACGAGAACATTGTTCTTGGTGCCTCCTGTCATTTAGGGGTTGTGGCAGTGTCCCGAGGAGTTGAGCTCCGAGGGGTTGTCGTCACAATTTTATCGTTGCAGTTCTGGAATACCTGAGTTTAGTTTCACCGACATCGAAAATCTCTTTTATGTAGTTGTTGGTGAGATAACCTCGACGCCACCCAGTACTGGGGCGGGAGTTCGGGAGTATTGCCATAACTTGTATAACAGATGCTTTTCGAAGGTTGAGGTAGATGATTTCCGAAGGTTTCTTGGTTATGTGTTGAAGGATGGATACAGCTGGATGTAGGATTTGCTAGCTTTGGGTGAGATTTTTTGCTTCCCCTGTATCCCCAACACCTGATTGCATAACTGGGAAAATTTCGGGAGTTCATAAGTGGGAAATCAAGTAGCTCTTAGGATATCTTTCTGACAGATGTATGATATGAAATTGGGGTTTGACGTCTAGTGGTCCGCCTATTCACGGTCAGTTTTACGGTGGTCTCGTTGTGTCTTAAAGAGTCCTTGGCTATGCCGACTCGGGGATGCTTCGTATGTCATGTGCACTGCCTTGTACATGATGGTGCTGTACGATCGAGCCCGTGTAGGCCCCACCACGAAAACTTCGGACGAAATATCTATCATATGTTTGTTCCGGCTTATTCTGGAAGCCAATCCTTTGTTTTGTTTTGAGTTGTTGTATTCGAGTTGCTTCGAAGTCAAATGTGGATTCCATACCTTTTCTTAAGCGGTGTTCTCATACCTCAATGTGAACACTAATCCTTCTCGATCATCGAGAGTGTTTTGTCAATCCTTTTTAACCAGTGTGCTTCTCTTCAAGTGGATCCGATCATTTCAACATCCGCAAGATTAATTATTGGTTCTTATCAACAGTGCTCATTTTATCTGTCCCAAGATGCCTTTGTTTTTTCCCGCCCACCCACCCCTTTTTCTTCAAGGACTAAGATTTCTTTATCAAGTATCCTTTTATTCTTGTGAAGTCTCTCCATCCTTTTTCCGTCAATATTCTTATCCGGTGATTCTCATGAAGATTTTAGCGGAGTTTCTAGTTCACCATTATTCATTCTTTTTTCTTCTCCGATGGAACCAAGTCAAGCTTTATGGATCATATCCTTTTTCCTCGTTTCAAATACCTTTTCTTACCTGTGCACCTCTTTATCATTCACCTCTCGCTATTCATTTGTTCCGGAGTGCTCAAGATATCTCAGAAGACTCACGGTTACATTCTCGATCCATTCATGCTCTATCGAGATTGTAATATCTTTCAAGCCATTTAATTCAACCGGTGCAATCTTTCTTTTCAAGCAATCGTTCTACGGTGTTTCTTTTGAGTGGGCCCTAACCCACAGGTCTTTTCCAAGGATCTTACCTGACTCTTCTAATTTTCCTGGAGCTATCCTAAATTCTTGTCAAAGTTTGACATAAGAATGATTTTTCTTTAGTCAGATGTGTTTCTCCAAGATCTTTCAAATTCTTTTCATAGTTGGCTCAACCTCTTCACTTTTGATTCTTTTGGAGTGTCTAAATAATTCATGGTGGTGTTTCTCGTCGTCATTCTCGGATTTTGAAGACCGAAGAAGAGTTTTTCCTCAAAATCTTAACCATTCTCTCAGAGATGCGCAGTTCAAGCTTGATACCATCCTCTCATAATTGTTTCGATTGTGAGAATTCTTTTCACCTATCCGGAGCAATTCAAGATTCTGTTCAGTTTGTTCATCCGGAGTCCATCATCTCAGATTTATTCATTCTCAGCTTTCAGCTCTCTTTCTCCAAGTCTTACCAGTGCATCATTCAAGTTTTCTCTAATCAGCTCGTGATCTCTTCGTTCTCATGGATCTAAATTCCCTCAAGCACCTTCGTGCATTTGATAATTCTTCCCGGTGTTTCTTTATATTTTTCATTCTTCATTTTCAATTCTTACGGTGGTTTGTTCAAGATTTTTTCCTTCTTTCTTATCATATCAATTCATTTGTTGTTTCCTAATTCTACTGGTGGTTCGTCGAAGACCTTCTTAAGTTTGCGCTATATCTATCTTAAGCTTTCTACGAGGATAAGTAGTATGCCAAATCCGTTGCTTGTCATCAATTAAATTGGTAAAGGATAAGCATAATGTAATTCTTATTCTTGTTTTCATCCAAGTGATTAACTCTTTATTTCGGAGGCTCGTCAAATTCTCGGTTTCATTTGTTTCATCTTTTCTTTTCCCGGAGTTCCAAGCTCTCTCAATTATATCGTCATGAAGATCCATCTAATCATTACAAGGTTTCACCTTGTGTTTTCAACTTGTCTTTCTTTTCGTTATCCTTTTGTTTACCGGAGTTCTTCATGGAGGCTCTAATGTTGGTTCATCAAGGATTTAATTCCTTTTCGAAGTGTTCATTGAGATTCTTTTCTAAAGGAGCTCAAGTATTCTTCTTTGTGCAATCCGGAGTGCAATTCCTTCTACCATATCATTGGAGGTGGTATTATGTCATTCTTGATAATTTGAGTTCATGTTCCATGATTCACATGTTGTTAAGAATGAGATATATTAAATCCATCAATCTCTTCATTCGAGTTAACTTGGGTTATTTTTCACCTAAAGCTTTCCCTAAGGATTTTGCTAATTATGGTGCTTATAAACGACCCTAGTCTTCATTTATCCTCTCGGTGAGATAAGTTTCTCGTCTTCTTGTTCATATCAATCCAATCTTGTTTTTCGTGAGTGGCAGGTTGTCACCTCATAATTTGAGATGTATTCCATAAGACCATATCAAGATTATTCTTTTCGTTGTTGGTTTTCCAACAACTCCGTTCTAGCATTTGTTGTTATCGTGCTCTCTCAAGATCTTGTTTCACTTCGTTCATTCCATTCCATTCTTACTTTTGTTCTGGAGGCATTGTGATGTTGCTCTCTTCAACCCATCTTCTTGTTTTGTCAGGATCATGTTCTTTTCTTGGTTTATCCATTTAACCAGAGTGTTGTGTCCTTTGCTCAAGTCCTTTTTCATCCTATCAAGTCTTGCATCTCTTTTCTACCAGAGTGCTTTCAACTTCGTTCATCGTCGTTGCTTTTTTCTTTCAAGTTGTTCAACTTTTCAAGGTTCTTTGGTTTCACTCTTTTGTCAGAGAAGCAACTTAGTTTTACCTCTTCTCTTTCTCTTCCGTTTCCCCTCCGGTGCCATTCTAGATCTCGGGATGAGATCCTCTCGTAGTGGTGGAGTGTTGTGACGCCCCGAGACCGATGCTCGAGAAGACTTCCATATATTCCAGGTTTCGCCGTTTGTTTCATTTGTGCTTGCCCTTTTATTTTTTTGCATTGCATCATGTCATCATGCCATCATCTCATAAATCTTTTGCATCTCAACTAAATAAATTGTGTGGATCTTCGATCCATTTAAACCGAGGGAATTCAGGTGGTGACTGATGGGGAATGTTGCAGAAAACAAAAATTTTCCTACGGTTTCACCAAGATCCATCTATGAGTTCAGCTAGCAATGAGTGATCAGATTGCATCTACATACCTTTGTAGATCACGCGCGGAAGCGTTCAAAGAACGGGGATGAGGAAGTCGTACTCGACGTGATCCAAATCACCGGAGATCCTAGCGCCGAACGGATGGCACCTCCGCGTTCAACACACGTACAGTCAGCGTGACGTCTCCTCCTTCTTGATCCAGCAAGGGGGAAGGAGAGGTTGATGAAGATCCAGCAGCACGACGGCGTCGTGGTGGATGCAGGGGTCACCGCAGCAGGGCTTCGCCGTTCTACTGCGAGAGGGAGAGGTGTAGCAGGGGAGAGGGAGGCGCCAAGACTCAAGGGTGCGGCTGCCCCCTCCCTCCCCCCTTTATATAGGCCCCCTAGGGGGTGCGCCGGCCCTAGGA
>NC_041388.1:212945143-212966146 GCF_002162155.2 Triticum dicoccoides
CCCCCCACCCTAGGGTTCCCAACCCTAGGCGCATGGGGTGGGCCAAGGGGGGCGCACCAGCCCACTATGGGCTGGTTCCCCTCCCGACTTTAGCCCATGGGGCCCTCCGGGATGGGTGGCCCCACCCGGTGGACCCCTGGGACCCATCCGGTGGTCCCGGTACAATACCGGTGACCCCTGAAACTCTCCCGATGGCCGAAACTGCACTTCCTATATATAATTCTTCACCTCCGGACCATTCCGGAACTCCTCGTGACGTCCGGGATCTCATACGGGACTCCGAACAACTTTCGGGTTACTGCATATTCATATCTCTACAACCCTAGCGTCACCGAACCTTAAGTGTGTAGACCCTACGGGTTCGGGAGACATGTAGACATGACCGAGATGGCTCTCCGGTCAATAACTAACAGCGGGATCTGGATACCCATGTTGGCTCCCACATGCTCCTCGATGATCTCATCGGAAGAACCACGATGTCGAGGATTCAAGCAACCCCGTATACAATTCCCTTTGTCAATTGGTACGTTACTTGCCCGAGATTCGATCGTCGGTATCCCAATACCTCGTTCAATCTTGTTACCGGCAAGTCACTTTACTCGTACCGTAATGCATGATCCCGTGACCAGACACTTGGTCACTTTGAGCTCATTATGATGATGCATTACCGAGTGGGCCCAGAGATACCTCTCCGTTATACGGAGTGACAAGTCCCAGTCTTGATCCGTGTCAACCCAACAGACACTTTCGGAGATACCCGTAGTATACCTTTATAGTCACCCAGTTACGTTGTGACGTTTGGTACACCCAAAGCACTCCTACGGCATCCGGGAATTACATGATCTCATGGTCTAAGGAAAAGATACTTGACATTGGAAAAACTCTAGCAAACGAACTATACAATCTTGTGCTATGTTTAGGATTGGGTCTTGTCCATCACATCATTCTCCTAATGATGTGATCTCGTTATCAATGACATCCAATGATCATAGTCAGGAAACCATGACTATCTGTTGATCAATGAGCTAGTCAACTAGAGGCTTACTAGGGACATGTTGGTGTCTATGTATTCACACATGTATTACGATTTCCGGATAACACAATTATAGAATGAATAAAAGACAATTATCATGAACAAGGAAATATAATAATAATCCTTTTATTATTGCCTCTAGGGCATATTTCCAACAGTGACTTCTCTTTATAACATATCCTCCTAATATTTAGGGAGCTATATTAAATATTCCAATAATTTGGATTCACCCATAAACACACTTGCAGAATATCCCAATGCTGTTGTTATCTTAATTCTTGGTCTCCAACTTAGCCATATATTCTTTCATCATATTCCGGAGCTCCACCAAAGACCCGAACATTTTTGGCCACACCGAACCTAGTCCCAATTCAAAACCATTTGAATTATATTCAAATGAATTTGAATTTAATTCCTGCAATCTTGCCACTTATATTTTTCTGTGGTCATGTTTATTTTTATGAGTCTAGGAAAATTGTCCTCCTGCTCAAACTCTTTTTCCTAACCCCCCTTCTTTTTCCTCTCTCTCTATTTTTTTCGTTTAAAGAAGAAAGAGAGGAGAGGGAGAGCCCAATCCAGCAAGACCAGCTGACCCTCCTTTCTACTGGGCCGGCCCCAAGCCCACCTAGCGCTGCTAACCCTAGACACCAGGGAGCCCGACTCCCTTCTCCCTCTCGTTTTCCCCTCGCGCCGCCAGGAGAGCGCCCGCGCTCGATCCCATCTTCCCCCTCGCTCAGCTCTGCTCGATCCCCTCGTCCTCTCCCTCGCGATCCCCTTGCGCCGCCACACCCTCCTCTCATTCTCTCCCTCTCCATCGCTCGTGTAGCCACCCGCAGGAGAGGAGAGGAGTGAGACCCCTCAAACCTACCCTCCCACGGTCCCGTGAGCTCGTCGCCCTTGACCCGGCTCGCCCTCGACGTCCCCTCGTTGGAGCCCTTCCTCCACCTCTGCACCGGTCTTCCACGATAGCCTCGCCGCGCCCTCAGCGCCTCGCCTCCCGCAGCGGGTCCAGGACCTCCCTCGCCGCCTCCTCGTCTACCCGGCGCCACCGCATCGCCAGCTTCGTCGCCAGGGGAGGAGCCCCTCGACCCGTCCGTCCTCGGCCCTGCCTCTGCTTAGCGCAGCCGCCTATCCGCCATCGTCGAGCGCGCCATAGACCCTGTTTCCACTACCTCGAGCTCCGCCCGCCATCCTTCTCTGCTGCCTTGGCCGCCGGTGACCAGAGCATCCGGTGTGTCCTTCCCGTCCCTGCCGTCCCTGCCGCTGGATCGGGCCTGCTCCGCCCGGCTCCTCTCACCTCGGCTGTCCGCACTCACTTCCTGCCGCAGGGTCTCGTCTCTGCTTTGATCAAACGCACGAAGCTGTCGCCGCCTGCTTCGTCAGTTTCAGTACACGAGCGCTGCTCGCGTGACCGCACCATGAACCGCCTGAGTTCGACCACCTCTGCAACCTCCTGTTGCTGTTTGTGTACCTCCACTTGCTGTTGCGGTTGACGCCAAGGTAGACCAGAACAGGAAATAACACCAAGTACCCGGTCAACAAGGACCGCCAAGCATCTTCTCTGTGATTTTTTTGCCAAGTACCACGACGACGCATCTTGTTCATCTACCGCCGTTTTCAGAACCGCTAAGAATGGCAAGTACCTCGGCAAGTACCTTGACGCCCGATGCATAGAACGACTACCGTCGCCGACGACCCGAGTACCACTACCGTCGACCCTCTAAGACTCCGTGGACGTCAAGATCCTCGCCGCGACCTCGAACTTCTACGGAATGTGCACGACTACAAAATGGGTACCACTACAGTTGCCGAAGACCCGTGTAACGGTATCGTCAAGTTCGACTACCGCCGCGTGAACAACTACTTCCACTACCGCCGTTGCGAGAACGTCTACTTCCCTCAACGAACTTGATCTGTTCTGATATCGCACGCTTCGAAGGTATAACCCCGAGATGACCGCCCGTGAACGAATGCATGTGTGATGTAAGAGATGCCCGTGTTTGCTCCATGCTCGAATTATCGGTGCATGTTGCCCCTCTTTTGCCTTGTCAACGTCATCGACCCGTTGGAACCCGGTAACCGGGATCACCCCACCATCTCTTGCACGCTCCCGTCACTTTTCCTTTTGCACCGGTATCCCCGTGGGCTACCTGATAACCGATATGTTCTCGTGGCACCGTTTTCGTTACCGTTGCCGTGGCACCCCTTTCCTTTCCACCACGGTGACAAATGCTTCATAATGCTCTTGTCAACTTTTAATAAAAAATTGCATAAACTTGTTCATGTCATCCGCATCATGATAACAACAATTAAAATGTTTAATTTGTTGTTTGCATTAATTTGCTAAATGCATATGGGGATTTACCGGTTTTGTTGTTTATTATATCCGGCCCCATTTAAATTGTTTAGATGGTATAGTTTGTTATGCTACACCCCTTGCCATGCTTAACAACATTTAATTTGGTTGGGTACATAAGCAGGAGTGAACTAAATAATTGATGTGGTGTTTCGTTAATATGCAACTTGTTGCATATTGAGCTCCACTTAATTTGTAGGGTTGCTTATGCTCTTTGCCATGCCATGCCTCTTTAATCCGGACATGGATCATACTTGCTTGTGCATCATGCCATGTTTATGTGTTGGTTGTTTACTATGTTGTGTGCTTCTTTCCGGTGTTTGCTTCTTCGGGTTGGTTCCGGTAACGTCGCGTTTGTGAGGATCCGTTCGACTTCGTCCGTTTGTCTTCTTCATGGACTCGTTCTTCTTCCTTGCGGGATTTCAGGCAAGATGACCATACCCTCGAAATCACTTCTATCTTTGCTTGCTAGATGCTCGCTCTTTTGCTATGCCTATGCTGTGATACCTACCACTTGCTTATCATGCCTCCTATATTGTTGAACCAAGCCTCTAACCCACCTTGTCCTAGCAAACCGTTGATTGGCTATGTTACCGCTTTGCTCAGCCCCTCTTATAGCGTTGTTAGTTGCAGGTGAAGTTTGAAGTTTGTTCCTTGTTGGAACATGGAGATGTTGTTCGTTGTTGGAACATGTTTACTTGTTGGGATATCACAATATATCTTATTTAATTAATGCATCTATATACTTGGTAAAGGGTGGAGGGCTCGGCCTTATGCCTGGTGTTTTGTTCCACTCTTGCCGCCCTAGTTTCCGTCATATCGGTGTTATGTTCCTGGATTTTGTGTTCCTTACGCGGTTGGGTTATAATGGGAACCCCTTGACAGTTCGCTTTGAATAGAACTCCTCCAGCAAGGCCCAACCTTGGTTTTACCATTCGCCACCTAGCCTCTTTTTTCCCTTGGGTTAGGCCAGCCCAAGGGTCATCTTTATTTTAACCCCCCGGGCCAGTGCTTGTCTAAGTGTTGGTCCGAAATGGGCAGCCTGCGGGGCCACCTCGGGGAAACTTGAGGGCTGGTTTTACTCGTAGCTTGACCTATCCGGTGTTGCACTGAGAACAAGATATGTGCAGCTCCCATCAGGATGTCGGCACATCGGGCGGCTTTGCTGCACTTGTTTTACCATTGTCGAGGATGTCTTGTAGAACCAGGATACCGAGTCTGATCGGAATGTCTCGGGAGGAGGTCTATTCCTTCGTTGACCGTGAGAGCTTGTCATGGGCTAAGTTGGGACTCCCCTGCAGGGATTTGAACTTTCGAAAGCCGTGCCCACGGTTATGGGCAGATGGGAATTTGTTAATGTCTGGTTGTAGATAACTTGAACCTTAACTCAATTAAAATGCATCAACCGCGTGTGTAACCGTGATGGTCTCTTTCCGGTGGAGTCCGGGAAGTGAACACGGTGTTGGAGTTATGCTTGACGTAGGTTGCTTTAGGATCACTTCTTGATCATACTTTCTCGAACGTGCTTTGCCTTCTCTTCTCGCTCTCATTTGCGTATGTTAGCCACCATATATGCTAGTCGCTTGCTACAGCTCCACCTCATACCTTTACCTTACCCATAAGCTTAAATAGTCTTGATCGCGAGGGTGCGAGATTGCTGAGTCCCCGTGACTCACAGATACTTCCAAAACCAGCTTGCAGGTGCCGATGAGTCCGTGCAGATGACGCAACCAAGCTCAGGAGAAGCTCGATGAAGATCTTGTCCTTTGTTTTGTTTCGTTCTAGTTGATCAGTAGTGGAGCCCAGTTGGGGTCGATCGGGGACTTTGTCGCATTTGGGGTTCTTCTTTTATTTTGGTTCCGTAGTCGGGCCTTGATTGTATTTGGATGTTGTAATGTTTTATTCATGTAATTGTGTGAAGTGGCGATTGTAAGCCAACTATGTATCTCTTTCCCTTATGTATTACATGGGTTGTGTGAAGATTACCTCACTTGCAACATTGCTTTCAATGCGGTTATGCCTCTAAGTCGTGCTTCGACACGTGGGAGATATAGTCGCATCGAGGGCGTTACACCCAATGAAAATAGTTCATTGGATCTCGATCGTAGTGATACACATATTCATAATATTGAAACCAAAAGATGCGTAGTTAATAATGATAGTGCAACTTATTTGTGGCACTGCCGTTTAGGTCATATTGGTGTAAAGCGCATGAAGAAACTCCATGTCGATGGGATTTTGGAATCACTAGATTATGAATCACTTGATGCTTGCGAACCATGCCTCATGGGCAAGATGACTAAGACTCCGTTCTCCGGAACAATGGAGCGAGCAACTGACTTATTCAAAATAATACATACTGATGTATGCGATCCGATGAGTGTTAAGGCTCGCGATGGGTATCATTATTTTCTGACCTTCACAGATGATTTGAGCGGATATGGGTATATCTACTTGATGAAACATAAGTCTGAAACATTTGAAAAGTTCAAAGAATTTCATAGTGAAGTGGAAAATCATCATGACAAGAAAATAAAGTTTCTATGATCTAATCGCAGAGACGAATATTTGAGTTACGAGTTTGGTCTTCAATTAATACAATGTGGAATAGTTTCACAAACTCATGCCACCTGGAACACCACAGTGTAATGGTGTGTCCGAACGTCATAACCGTACTTTATTGGATATAGTGCAATCTATGATGTTTCTTACCGATTTACCACTATAGTTTTGGGGTTATGCATTAGAGACAGCTGCATTCACGTTAAAAAAGGGCACCATCTAAATCCGTTGAGACTACACTGTATAAACTGTGGTTTGGCAAGAAACCAAAGTTGTCGTTTCTTAAAGTTTGGGGTTGCAATGCTTATAAGAAAAAGTTTCATCCTGATAAGCTCAAACCCAAATCGGAGAAATGTGTCTTCATAGGATACCCAAAGAAGAGAGTTGGGTACACCTTCTATCACAGATCCGAAGGCAAGACATTCATTGCTAAGAATGTATCCTTTCTAGAGAAGGAGTTTCTCTCGAAAGAAGTGAGTGGGAGGAAAGTAGAACTTGATGAGGTAACTATACCTGCTCCCTTACTGGAAAGTAGTACATCACAGAAAGCGGTTTCTATGACACCTACACCAATTAGTGAGGAAGCTAATGATGATGATCATGAAACTCCAGAACAAGTTACTACTGAACCTCGTAGATCAACCAGAGTAAAATCCGCACCAGAGTGGTACGGTAATCCTGTTCTGGAAGTCATGCTACTAGATCATGATAAACCTACGAACGAAGAAGCGATGGTGAGCCCAGATTCCGCAAAATGGCTTGAGGCCATGAAATCTGAGATGAGATCCATGTATGGGAACAAAGTATGGACTTTGAATGACTTGCCCATTGATCAGCGAGACGGACGCTGATAGTAGTGTTACTATCTACAAAGCTAGAATTGTCGCAAAAAGGTTTTCGACAAGTTCAAGGTGTTGACTACGATGAGAGTTTCTCACTCGTATCTATGCTTAAGTCTGTCCGAATCATGTTAGCAATTGCCGCATTTTATAAAATCTGGCAAATGGATAAACAAAACTGCATTCCTTAATGGATTTATTAAAGAAGGGTTGTATATGATGTAGCCAGAAGGTTTTGTCAATCCTAAAGGTACTAACAAAATATGCAAGCTCCAGCGATCCATCTATGGACTGGTGCAAACATCTCGGAGTTGGAATATACGCTTTGATGAGATGATCAAAGTATATAGTTTTATACAGACTTGTGGTGAAGCCTGTATTTACAAGAAAGTGAGTGGGAGCACTACAACATTTCTGACAAGTATATGTGAATGACATATTATTGATCGGAAATAATGTAGAATTATTCTGCAAAGCATAAAGGAGTGTTTGAAAGAAGTTTTTCAAAGAAAGACCTCGGCGAACCTGCTTACATATTAAGCATCAAGATCTATAGAGATAGATCAAGACGCTTGATAAGTTTTTTCAATGAGTACATACCTTGACAATATTTTGAAGTAGTTCAAAATGGAACAGTCAAAGAAAAGAGTTCTTGGCTGTGTTACAAGGTGTGAAATTGAGTAAGACTCAAAGCCCGACCACGGCAGAAGATAGAAAGAGAATGAAAGTCATTCCCTATGCCTCAGCCATAGGTTCTATAAAGTATGCCATGCTGTGTACCAGATCTATTGTATACCCTACACTGTTTTTGGCAAGGGAGTACAATAGTGATCTAGGAGTAGATCACTAGACAACGGGCAAAATTATCCTTAGTGGAATAAGGATATGTTTCTCGATTATGGAGGTGACAAAAAGGTTCGTCGTAAAGGGTTACGTCGATGCAAGTTTTGACACTGATCCAGATGACTCTAAGTCTTAATCTAGATACATATTGAAAGTGGGAGCAATTAGCTAGAGTAGCTCCATGCAGAGCATTGTTGACATAGAAATTTGCAAAATACATACGAATCTGAATGTGGCAGACCCGTTGACTAAACTTCTCTCACAAGAAAAACATGATCACACCTTAGTACTCTTTGGGTGTTAATCACATAGCGATGTGAACTAGATTATTGACTCTAGTAAACCCTTTGAGTATTGGTCACATAATGATGTGAACTATGGGTGTTAATCACATGATGATGTGAACTATTGGTGTTAAATCACATGGCAATGTGAACTAGATTATTGACTCTAGTGCAAGTGGGAGACTGAAGGAAATATGCCCTAGAGGCAATAATAAAGTTATTATTTATTTCCTTATTTCATGATAAATGTTTATTATTCATGCTAGAATTGTATTAACCGGAAACATAATACATGTGTGAATACATAGACAAACAGAGTGTCACTAGTATGCCTCTACTTGACTAGCTCGTTAATCAAAGATGGTTATGTTTCCTAACCATAGACAAAGAGTTGTTATTTGATTAACGGGATCACATCATTAGGAGAATGATGTGATTGACTTGACCCATTTCGTTAGCTTAGCACTCGATCGTTTAGTATGTTGCTATTGCTTTCTTCATGACTTGTACATGTTCCTATTACTATGAGATTATGTAACTCCCGTTTACCGGAGGAACACTTTGTGTGCTACCAAACGTCACAACGTAACTGGGTGATTATAAAGGAGCTCTCCAGGTGTATCCAAAGGTACGTGTTGGGTTGACGTATTTTGAGATTAGGATTTGTCACTCCGATTGTCGGAGAGGTATCTCTGGGCCCTCTCGGTAATGCACATCACATAAGCCTTGCAAGCATTGCAACTAATGAGTTAGTTGCGAGATGATGTATTACGAAACGAGTAAAGAGACTTGCCGGTAACGAGATTGAACTAGGTATTGAGATACCGACGATCGAATCTCGGGCAAGTAACATACCGATGACAAAGGGAACAACGTATGTTGTTATGCGGTCCGACCGATAAAGATCTTCGTAGAATATGTAGGAGCCAATATGAGCATCCAAGTTCCGCTATTGGTTATTGACCGGAGACGTGTGTCGGTCATGTATACATTGTTCTCGAACCCGTAGGGTCCGCACGCTTAAGGTTTCGATGACAATTATATTATGAGTTTATGAGTTTTGATGTACCGAAGGAGTTCGGAGTCCCGGATGAGATCGGGGACATGACGAGGAGTCTCGAAATGGCCGAGACGTAAAGATCGATATATTGGATGACTATATTCGGACATCGGAAAGGTTCCGAGTGGTTCGGGTATTTTTCGGAGTACCGGGGAGTTACGGGAATACGGGAGAAGAAGTATATGGGCCTTATTGGGCTTTAGGGGAGAGGGAGAGGCAGGCCGCGCGACCCCATTGACTAGTCCGAATTGGACTAGGGGGAGGGGTGGCGCCTCCTCCTTCCTTCTCTTCCGTCTTCCCCTTCCTTGTCTCCTACTCCTACAACTTGGAAGGACTCCTAGTTGGACTAGGAAAGAGGGAATCCTACTCCCGGTGGGAGTAGGACTCCCCTAAGGGTGCGCCATAGAGAGGGCCGGCCCTCCCCTCCTCCACTCCTTTATATACGGGGGCAGGGGGCACCCCATAGACACATAAGTTGATCTTCGTGATCGTTCTCTTAGCCGTGTGCAGTGGCCCCCTCCACCATAATCCTCGATAATATTGTAGCGGTGCTTAGGCGAAGCCCTACGACGGTAGAACATCAAGATCGTCACCACGCCATCGTGCTGACGGAACTCTTCCCCGACACTTTGCTGGATCGGAGTCCGGGGATCGTCATCGAGCTGAACGTGTGCTAGAACTCGGAGGTGCCGTAGTTTCGGTGCTTGATCGGTCGGGCCGTGAAGACGTACGACTACATCAACCGTGTTGTGCTAACGCTTCCGCTGTCAGTCTATGAGGGTACGTAGACAACACTCTCCCCTCTTGTTTCTATGCATCACCATGATCTTGCGTGTGCATAGGAATTTTTTTGAAATTACTACGTTCCCCAACAAGGAGCACGCAAAAAAACCCAGTCGTCCAATGTGCAATGCTTCTTGATACAAGAAGTCTGGAAAGAAAGCTCCTCATAAAGTTGTATAGTACTTTCTCATCACTCCTCGTCTACAACATTATTTTGTAGATCCTAAGGAAGCAAAGCTAATGTGCTGGCACGTGGAGAGGGTGAAGTCCGATGATGGAGATGATCTGAAGCTGAGACATCTCACAGATGCAAGCAAGTGGAGAGCGTTCAACGCCGAATGTCGATATTCTGCAGAAGATCCAAGGAACATCGTGCTTGGCGCGAGTGCCGATGGCATGAATCCGTTTGGCAATCAGAACACCAGCCATAGCACATGGCCCGTGTTTGTATGGATGTACAACCTCCCCCCTTGGAAGTGCATGAAGGAAAAGTACATACACATTATCATGCTAATTCAAGGGCCGAAACAACCAGGAAATGATATTTTATGTATCTCGGGCTACTGAAAGAGGAGCTACACACGTTGTGGACAGCACCGGTCAAGACATGGGATGCCAGCAAAGGACATTATTTAGATATGAGAGCCACATTGGTGATGATGGTGCATGACTATCTAGGTTACGAATGTGTCGCACGCCAGGTGTGCCATGGATATTGCGGATGCACCAGGTGCATGGATGATACAACGTCTCAGTAGCTAACGAAAGATGGTGGGTCTGCGAAAATCATGTACATGGGGCATCAAAGATGACTCGAGAAGGATGACCTGTGGAGAAATCGTGGAGATCTATTCAATGGTCAGGCTGAGCATCAAGGAACTCCACGTAAGAGGAAGGGTGTCGAAATTGATTAGTTGTTGAAAAACTAGGAAGAGTCCCCGTGCTGGGAAAGACGAAAAATGAGCCGGAGCCGCTACTGAAGGTTTGGAAAACGAGGTCTGTTTTCTAGGACTTGGAGTACTGGCCAAAACTCGACACACCTCATAGCCTTGATTGGATGCATATCACGAAGAATGTCCTCGATAGCTTGCTTGGCACACTGATGAACATGTCGGATAAGACCAAGGATGGGCCGAAGGCAAGAAAAGACTTGGAATCTCTGAATATCAGGAAAGATCTCCACATTCCCCGTAAGAACTCGTCAGACAAGATGGAGAAGGATACAGAGGCGGAGGACAGGGGCAAAAAAGTCAACAAGAAGGAAGAGCATTATTGCCCCCATCTTGCTTCACCTTAAATCCAAAGGAGATTGATCAATTCTTCAAGTGCCTTACTAGAATCAAACACTACAAAAAAAGACACATCCGTGACATTTTGGGCCGAACGAATTTTTTCTGTCATGCTTATGACACTTCTATGATGATAATTGTGACAAAAGCACGTATCATCATAGATGTGGTGGGCTCCTACTTCTATGACAAAAAATCATGCCAGAAAATGGGCTTTTTGTCCTGGGTGGGCCGGGGACGCAACTACATGACATTCTTTGGGCCGTCCATGATGGAAAAAATCGTGGTAGAAGCGAGGGCGAGGAAAATATCAGGGAGTTCTCGGTTACGGTGGGTGGTCGGGGCCGAGCGATGCACGGAGATTTGCGCATTTCTCTTGTACACGTACGCACGTGGGTGCGAGGCATTGGGCTCTAACTGAACCCGAGCGAGGCGTTCGCTTACTAAACCCAAGCGATTGCACTAGCTAAGTTAATGAACCCGAGCGATCGATCCCTGGATGTTAATTGAACCCGAGCAATTCCTTCGCTACTGCTACTAACTGAAGCCGATCGAACCTGCTGCTGCCTCTTGATGAGCAGTGAGTGTTATTAGGGGTTGGATGAACAGTTCCTAGTGGGGGTTGATGAACAGGCCCCCGTGGTAGTAGAGGCCGTTTGCTGCTGGATGAACATGACCTCAATCGGGAGGAGGCCGCCACACACCCGAGCCGGTTGGGGGTGGATGAACAGGACCCCATGGAGGGCTGGTTGAATAGAACCCCGTGTGGAGGGCTGGTTGAACAATAGCCGGTGGAGGCTGGATGAACAGGACCCCATGGTGAACAATAGCAGGTAGAGGCTGGAGGAAGTGGACGGTGGATGAACAATAGCAGGTGGAGGCTAGAGGAAGTCGATGGTGGATGAAAAGTAGCCCGTGAAGGCTGGAGCGAGGCAGTAGACAGTGGATGAACAGTAGCCCGTGGAGTCCCGTTTTGCGGTACGACACACCCTTCCCGATCAACAGCACCCCGTTTCGACCGTAGGCACTCGAAAAGAAGGCTGTTTCCTCCGTTCTGCAGTACGCCAGACCCTTCCTGATGAACAAGACCCCATTTCGACCGTACGCGGTCGAATAGAAGGCCGTTTCCCTCCATTTTGCGGTATGCGAGACCCCGTTCTGGCTGTTCCGTCCAAGCCGCTTAGCTCCTAATGAACATGACGCGTTTTGACCCAGTGGCTTGGCTCCCAATGAACATGACGCATTACAACCCAGTGGCTTCGCTCCCGACGAACAGGACGTGTTCTGACCCAGTCACTTGGCTCTTAGTGAACACGACGCTATTTCCTCCATCTCGACCCAGCCGGTTAGCTGCCGACGAATAGGACGATGTCGTTGCCGTCTGTTGCCTCTCCATGTACACGAGCCCTGGCCGTATGTATGCGCGAGTATGTGTTCGAGACCCCGCCCTTATGTACATACCTAGCCATATTTACTTTCTTGTAGCGTGGCTGTACGTACGTGTACACGATATATAGAGATGGGACCGCGTGACATTCTACGTCCACGCCTCTACTATGACACTGAAGGAAATTTGCCCTAGAGGCAATAATAAAGTTGTTATTTTATATTTCCTTATATCATGATAAATGTTTATTGTTCATGCTAGGATTGTATTAACCAAAAACTTGATACATGTGTGGATACATAGACAAAACACTGTGTCCCTAGTAAGCCTCTACTAGACTAGATCGTTAATCAAAGATGGTCAAGTTTCCTAACCATGGACATGTGTTGTCATTTGATGAACAGGATCACATCATTAGGAGAATGATGTGATGGACATGACCCATCCGTCAGCTTAGCATAATGATCGTTAAGTTTTATTGCTATTGCTTTCTTCATGACTTATACATATTCCTTTGAATATGAGATTATGCAACTCCCGAATACCGGAGGAATACCTTGTGTGCTATCAAACATCACAACGTAACTGCGTGATCATAAAGATGCTCTACAGGTATCTTCGAAGGTGTTTGTTGGGTTGGCATAGATCGAGATTAGGATTTGTCACTCCGAGTATCGAAGAGGTATCTTTGGGTCCTCTCGGTAATGCACATCATGATAAGCCTTGCAAGTAATGTGACCAATGAGTTAGTTGCGGGATGATGCATTTTAAAACGAGTAAAGAGACTTGTCGGTAACGAGATTGAACTAGGTATGAAGATACCGATGATCGAATCTTGGACAACTAACATACCGATGACAAAGGGAATAACGTATGTTGTCATTACGGTATGACTGATAAAGATCTTCGTAGAATATGTGGGAACCAATATGAGCATCCAGGTTCTGCTATTGGTTATTGACCGGAGAGGTGTCTCGTTCATGTCTACATAGTTCTCGAACCCGTAGGGTCCGCACGCTTAACGTTCGATGACGATTTTGTATTATATGAGTTATGTGATTTGGTGACCGAATGTTGTACAGATTCCCAGATGAGATCACGTACATGACGAGGAGTCTTGAAATGGTTCAGAGGTAAAGATTCATATATAGGATGATAGTATTTGGACACCGGAAGTGTTCCGGGGGTACCGGGTACGTATCGGGTCACTGGAAGGGGTTCCGGGCTACCCCTGGCAAACTATATGGGCCTTACGGGCCAAGAGGGGGAACACACCAGCCACAAAGGGGCTGGTGCGCCCCCCATATGGGCTGGCCAAATTGGAGAAGGAAAGGGGAAGGAGGAAAGGAAAAAGGGAATAGGATTCCCCCTCCCCCCTCTTCCCTTCCTACTCCGAATAGGAAGAGGAAAGGGGGAGGCCGAATTGGGAGGTGCCCAAGTAGGATTCCTCCTACTTGGGGATCCCCCTTAGCTGCCTCCCCTCCCCTCCAACCTATATATATGAGGGGGGACCTCTAGAACACAAAACAATGATTGTTAGCCGTGTGCGGCGCCCCCCTCCACAGTTTACGCCTCCGGTAATATTGTCATAGTGCTTATGCGAAGCCCTGCATGGATCACTTCACCATCACCGTCAACACGCCGTCGTGCTGACGAAACTCTTCCTTGTCACTTTGCTGGATCAAGAGTTCAAGGGACGTCATCAAGCTGAATGTGTGCAGAACTCGGAGGTGCTGTACGTTCGGTGCTTGATTGGTCGGAATGAGAACAAGTTCGACTACATCAACCATGTTGTCAAACGCTTCGCTTTCGGTCTATGAGGGTACGTGGACACACTGTCCCCCTCTCATTGCTATGCATCTCCTAGATAGATCTTGCATGAGCGTAGGAAATTTTTGAAATTGCATGCTATGTTCCCTAACAGTGGCATCAGAGCCAGGTCTATGCGTAGATGATATGCATGAGTAGAACACAAAGAGTTGTGGGCGGTGATCATCATATTGCTTACCGCCAATGTCTTATTTTGATTTAGCGGTATTGTTGGATGAAGCGTCCCGGACCAACCTTACATGACCACGTTCACGAGACCGGTTCCACCGACAGACATGCAACTAGTTTTGCATAAAGGTGGCTAGCGGGTGTTTGTTTCTCCAACTTTAGTTGAATCGAATTTGACTGCGGCCAGACTTTGTTGAAGGTTAAAACAACAAACTTGATAAATCACCATTGTGGTTTGATGCGTAGGCAAGAATGGTTCTTACTAGAAGCCCGTAGCAACCACGTAAAACTTGTAACAACAAAGTAGAGTACGTCTAACTTTTTATTGTAGGGCATGTTGTGATGTGATATGGTCAAGACATGATGTGATATACGTTATTGTAACGCCCCGGACACACCCGCCGGTGGTCGTTACTCCTGGCGGGATCTAGACTGGCCCCATAGATGAATACTAGTCTTTTTTGCGCACTTTGTCCTCACTCGTGCGCACCCGGGAGCAACTTCCCGGTCGGTCACCCATCCTGAAACTACTCCAAGCTGAGCACGCTTAACTTTGGAGTTCTTTCCGAATGGGCTCCCGGAAAAAGGAATTCCTTATTGATATGAGTAGTCTACCATCCCTAATAAGCCAGGCTATCACATACACCCCCACTCAGAGGAACCGACGTCCTCGTTGGGCCACATGAACGTTCCCTCTTGGCACAAACGTCTGTGCTTCCAGTCCGGCACATGTGCCATGTCGTGTGCCACGACGGGTCACAAACGTCATGCACAACATGACCGCGCACCTGTCCGCAAACATCCGTGTAACCGCGAGGGTCGGCTCTGATACCAACTTGTAACGCCCCGGACACACCCGCCGGTGGTCATTACTCCTGGCGGGATCTAGACTGGCCCCATAGATCAATACTAGTCTTTTCTGCGCACTTTGTCCTCACTCGTGCGCACCCGGGAGCAACTTCCCGGTCGGTCACCCATCCTGAAACTACTCCAAGCTGAGCACACTTAACTTTGGAGTTCTTTCCGAATGGGCTCCCGGAAAAGAAGGAATTCCTTATTGATATGACTAGTCTACCATCCCTAATAAGCCAGGCTATCACAGTTATTGTGTGAGATGATCATGTTTTGTAAAAGTTATCGGCAATTGGCAGGAGCCTTCTAGTTGTCGCTTTATTGTATGAAATGCAAACGCCATGTAATTGCTTTACTTTATCACTATGCGTTAGCAATAGTTGTAGAAGCAATAGTTGGCGAGACGACAACGATGCTACGAGGTCAAGGCGTCAAGCCAGTGACGATGGAAATCATGATGGTGCTTTGGAGATGGAGATCAAAGGCACAAGATGATGATGGCCATATCATGTCACATATTTTGATTGCATGTGATGTTTATCCTTTATGCATCTTATTTTTCTTAGTATGGCGGTAGCATTATAAGATGATACCTCACTAAAATTTCAAGGTATAAGTGTTCTCCCTGGGTATGCACCATTGCGACAGTTCGTCATGCCGAGACACCACGTGATGATCGGGTGTGATAAGCTCTACGTTCTCATACAAGGGGTGCAAGACAGTTTTGCACATGCAGAATACTTGGGTTAAACTTGACGAGCCTAGCATGTAAAGACTTGGCCTCGGAACACCGAAGACCGAAAGGTCGAACGTGAATCATATAGTAGATATGATCAACATAGAGATGTTCACCATTGAAAACTACTCCATCTCACGTGATGACCGGACATGGTTTAGTTGATTTGGATCACGTGATCATTTAGATGACTCCAGGGATTTCTATCTAAGTGGGAGTTCTTAAGTAATTTGATTAACTAAACTTAATTTATCATGAACTTAGTCCTGATAGTATTTGCATATCTATGTTGTAGATCAATAGCTCGCGTTGTAGCTCCCCTATGTTTTTGCTATGTTCCTAGAGAAAACTAAGTTGAAAGATGATAGTAGCAATGATGTGGACTGGGTCCATGATCTCAGGATTATCCTCGTTGCTGCATAGAAGAACTATATCCTTGATGCACCGCTAGGTGACAGACCTATTGCAGGAGGAGATGCAGACGTTATGAACGTTTGACAAGCTCGGTATGATGACTACTTGATAGTTTAGTGCACCATGATTTTCGGCTTAGAACCGGGATTTCAAAAACGTTTTGAACGCCACAGAGCATATAAGATGTTCCAAGAGTTGAAATTGGTATTTCAGACTCATGCCCATGTCGAGAGGTATGAGACCTCTGACAAGTACTTTGCCTACAAGATGGAGGAGAATGGCTTAGTTAGTGAGCATGTACTCAGAATGTCTGGGTAGTACAATCGCTTGAATCAAGTGGGAGTTAATATTCTAGATAAGATAGTGGTTGACATAGTTCTCTAGTCACTATCACCAAGTTACAAGAACTTCGTGATAAACTATAATATGCAAGGGATGACGAAAACGATTCCCGAGCTCTTCACGATGCTGAAATTGGCGGAGGTAGAAATCAAGAAAAAGCATCAAGTGTTGATGGTTGACAAGACCACTAGTTTCAAGAAAAAGGGCAAAGGAAAATAAAGGGAACTTCAAGAAGAATGACATGCAAGTCGCCACTCCCGTGAAGAATCCCAAACCTAGACCTAAGCCTGAAACTGGGTGCTTCTACTGCAAAGGGAATGGTCACTGGAAGCGGAACTACACCAAATACTTGGCGGATAAGAAGGATGGTAAGGTGAACAAAGTTATATTTGATATACATGTTATTGATGTTTATTTTACTACTGTCCATAGTAACCCCAGGGTATTTGATACCGGTTTAGTTTCTAAGATTAGTAACTCAAACATGAGTTACAAAATGAACAGAGACTAGTTAAGGACGAGGTGACGATGTGTGTTGGAAGTAATTCCAAGGTTGATAAGATCACCATTGCACACTCCCTCTACCTTCGAGATTAGTGTTGGACCTAAATAAATGTTATTTGGTGTTTGCGTTGAGCATGAATATGATTGGATCATGTTTATTGCAATACGGTTATTCATTTAAGTTAGAGAATAATTGTTGTTCTGTTTACATGAATAAAACCTTCTATGGTCATACACCCAGTGTAAATTGTTTATTGAATCTCGATCATAGTGATACACATATTCATAATATTGATGCCAAAAGATGCAAAGTTGATAATGATAGTGCAACATATTTGTGGCACTGCCGTTTAGGTCATATTGGTGTAAAGCGCATGAAGAAACTCCATGCAGATGGGCTTTTGGAATCACTTTATTATGAATCATTTGATACTTGTGAACCGTGCCTCATGGGCAAGATGACTAAAACTCCGTTCTCCAGAACAATGGAGCGAGCCAATGACTTACTGGAAATAATACATACCGATGTATGCCGTCCAATGAGTGTTGAGGCACGCGGTGGGTATCATTATTTTCTGACCTTCATAGATGATTTAAGTAGATATGGGTATATCTACTTGATGAAACACAAGTCTGAAACATTTGACAAGTTTAGAGTGAAGTGGAGAATCATCGTAACAAGAAAATAAAGTTTCTACGATCTAATTGCGGAGGCAAATATTTGAGTTATGAGTTTGGCCTTCATTTAAAACAATCTGGAATAGTTTCACAACTCACGCCACCTAGAACACCACAGCATAATGGTGTGTCTGACGTCGTAACCGTACTTTGTTAGATATGGTGCGATCTGTGATGTCTCTTACCAATTTACCACTATCATTTTGGGGTTATGCATTAGAGACAACTGCATTCACGTTAAATAGGGCACCGTCCAAATCCGTTGAGATTACACCATATGAACTATGGTTTGGCAAGAAACCAAAACTGTCGTTTCTTAAAGTTTGGGGTTCCGATGCAAATGTGAAAAAGTTTCAAACTGATAAGGTCGAACCCAAATCGGAGAAGTGCGTCTTCATAGGATACCCAAAAGAAACTGTTGGGTACACCTTCTATCATAGATCCGAATGCAAGATCTTTGTTTCTAAGAATGGATACTTTCTAGAGAAGGAGTGTCTCTCGAAAGAAGTGAGTGGGAGGAAAGTAGAACTTGATGAGGTAATTGTACCTTCTCTCGAATTGGAAAGTAGCTCATCACAGAAAACCGTTCCTGTGATGCCTACACCAACTAGATAGGAAGCTAATGATAATTATCATGAAACTTCGGATCAAGCTACTACTGAACCTCGTAGGTTAACCAGAGAACGTTCCGCACCAGAGTGGTACGGTAAACCCTGTTCTGGAAGTCTTGTTACTAGACCATGACGAACCTACGAACTATGAAGAAGCGATGATGAGCTCAAATTCCAATAAATGGCTTGAGGCCATGAAATCTGAGATAGGATCCATGTATGAGAACAAAGTGTGGACTTTGGTGGACTTGCCCGATGATCGGCAAGCCATTGAGTATAAATGGATCTTCAAGAGGAAGGCGGACGCTGATGGTAGTGTTACTATCTACAAAGCTCGCTTGTCGCAAAAGGTTTTTCGACAAGTTCAAGGTGTTGACTAAGATGAGATTTTCTCACTCATAGACATGCTTAAGTCTGTCCGAATCATGTTAGCAATTGCCACATTTTATGAAATTTGGCAAATGGATGTCAAAAACTGCATTCCTTAATGGATTTCTTAAAGAAGAGTGGTATATGATGCAACCAAAAGGTTTTGTCGATCCTAAAGGTGCTAAAAAAGTGTGCAAGCTCCAGCGATCCATCTATGGACTGGTGCAAGCATCTTGGAGTTGGAATATACACTTTGACGAGGTGATCAAAGCATATGGTTTTATACAGACTTTCGTAGAAGACTGTATTCACAAGAAAGTGAGTGGGAGCTCTGTAGCGTTTCTAATATTACACGTGGATGGCATATTATTGATTGGAAATGATATATAATTTCTCGATAGCATAAAAGGATACTTGAATGAGAATTTTTCAATGAAAGACCTCGGTAAAGCTACTTATATATTGGGCATCAAGATCTATAGGGATAGATCGAGACGCTTAATAGGACTTTCAAAAAAGCACTGTAACACCCCAGATGTAAAACTTCCATATTTGGAGATGTGTCCAACCTTGTCTTGTTCAATACCAAGTGGTTTCATCTTTTGGGTTTCCTTTTTGCGTTTTGTTTTGTTCCTCATTGCTTTGCCTTGTCTTTGTTTGTCATTTTTCTTTTGCCTTTCATTGTTGCATCATGGCCTCCTCATATGTTGCATTGTTCTTGGTACCATTTTACTTGTCATCATCTTCATGTGCATCTTCATGTGTAGCACATTGCATCATGGCATGTTCCATGTGGATCCAAGCATCATATTGCCCCCTCATCTCCCCACCTCTTCCTTCCCTTATTTTTGGCAAGAAATATTTTAGCCTCCATAAATGTTTATCTTCTCCCTATAAATCTTGCACCATGTCCTGAACCTCTCTGCCAAGTTTCACCTCTTTTGGGACTGTTTTGGCTAGGTTTTAAAATGGTTCAAGTTTGAATTAAATTCAAACTTGAATTATTTTAATTTTTTTAAAAATCTCCAAACCAATTTTATTAAATAGTACACATTTTCAGTATCATGGGGATATTTTTATATTCCTCATACACCTCTCCTTCCACCCTGGGCTTTTCGCTTTGTTTTCTGCTTGAAGAAAATTAAAGAAAAAGAAGCGAGTAGCAGCAGACTAGAGAGCAACCCAACATTAGCAGATTTCCCATAGCCACCTGGGCCTCCTCCCTCCTGGACCGGCCCACCAGCAGCGTTAGCAGAGCCCAAGCAGTCCTGTTCATCTCCTTCCTCTCGTACGGCAGGGCATCCACCGACGCCACGTCGGCCAACCCCTGATTTGACGATCGGAGCTGCTCTGGTTCACCCTATAAGACCCTGCCCTAGAGTTTCCTCCTCGCCCTGTTTCCACCTCCTCCTCCACTTTCCGCCGCCGGGACACCACGGCCTTCTCCGCCTCCACGACCGAGAGGAGCTCAGGCACTTCTCCGGTGTGAGCAGCGGCGTCGCTGAGTACGCCTACTTCCGTGAAGAGCACCACATCCATCTCCGCCAACCAAACCCGCAACGCAAGGCCAATCCCTCTCCTTCCACGACGTCCTCTTCGTCATCTTCTTCCTTGGTCTCTCTGCGACCGATAGCCAGCGCCTCTCGTCGTCGTTCCCGTTGCTGCCCCGACCAGACACCGCCGACGCCTACAGACCCACGGTGATGATTCACGCCTCCTCGCTCTCTAGTACCAAGGCATTTCGTCGTAGTAGTCACCGATCCGAGGAGCTCCATGTTCGTCCTCCATGAACATCCATGGTAGCAAGCTCAAGCTTCTGCTTTGGGTCCCTGTGCAGCCTCCTGTTCTCACGCAGGGCACACACGACACGCCCGCACGCAATGCCGCATGCCCTCTTCTCTCCCCAGGGTCTGGCTAGCTCCGGCCGGCGTAGTAGGTCAGCGATACCGCTACGCCATGGCAGACTGTGGAAAGATGATTTGCAATACTATGTTGATTGGGGTGCTGGTGCACGTATATATAATACAAGGGAAGGCCTCTACCTCAACTATACAAGACTAGGA
>NC_041388.1:212966467-212968289 GCF_002162155.2 Triticum dicoccoides
GTCGCCAGAGACACAAAGACTGGACCGAAACTCCTTGAAGATGAGAGTAGGCAATCCCTTAGTCATCACATCAGCAAACGGTTGCGTCGTCGGCACGTGGAGAACCCGAACACAACCAAGGGCAACCTGCTCGCGCACGAAGTGAATATCGAGCTCAATATGCTTCGTCCGTCGATGGTGCACCGGGTTGGCAGAGAGGTAGACCGCGCTGATGTTATCGCAGTAGACAAGAGTGGCCTTGTGAACATCACAAAGCAACTTCTGGAGCAGCTGACGCATCCAAGAGCACTCGGCCACGACATTAGACACGACGCGATACTCTGCCTCGACGCTAGAGTGGGAGACCGTGGGCTGCCGCTTTGATGACCAAGAGATCAACGAGGGCCCAAGGTAGATGCAGTAGCCTGACATAGAGCGTCGCGTGTCGGGGCAGCCAGCCCAGTCGGTATCCGAGTAGGCCACAAGGTCGGTGGAGGCGGAGGCCTTCAGGGTGAGTCCCAAAGACATGGTGCCACGTATGTAATGGAGAATATGCTTCACCAGAGTCCAGTGAGAGTCACGTGGGGCATGTGTATGGAGGCACACCTGCTGGACAGCGTACTGCAGGTCGGGGCGAGTCAGCGCCAGGTATTGTAAAGCACCGACAATAGAGCGATAAAACGCTCCATCAGACGCAAGAGACCCCTCGAGAGCAGAGACCTTCGCCTTTGTGTCGACGGGGGTGGGCGCCGGCTTGCAGTTAAGCATACCAGCATGCTCCAGGAGCTCGTGGGCGTACTTCTGCTGATGTAGAAAGAAGCCGTCAGTCCGTCGGACCACCATGATGCCGAGGAAGTAGTGCAGGGGCCCCAAGTCCTTGAGGGCGAACTCATCACGAAGACGAGCAGTCAGCCGCTGAAGGAGGTCGGGGGTGGACGCCGTGAGGATGATATCGTCGACGTAGAGCAGCAGAGATGCAATGTCAACTCCCTGATGATACACGAAGAGTGAAGCATCGGAGCGAGTGGACCGAAATTCGAGAGACTGTAGGAAGGCTGCGATACGCTGGTACCAAGCCTGAGGCGCCTGCTTCAACCCGTAAAGAGAATGAGAGAGCAAGCACACGAAGTCAGGGTGCTCGGCGTCGACGAAACCAGTGGGCTGCTCACAGAACACCTGCTCGGCGAGATGGCCGTGCAAGAAGGCATTGGAGACATCCAACTGGTGCACAGGCCAGGCGCGCGAGACTGCCAGCTGAAGCACGACGCGAATCGTGCTCGGTTTCACAACCGGGGCGAAGGTGTAGGTGAAGTCCACGCCCTTGCGCTGCCGAAAACCATGAACCACCCACCGAGCCTTGTAGCGCTCGAGAGAACCGTCCGGGCGAGCCTTGTGGTAGAACACCCACTTTCCAGAGATGATGTTGGCACGAGGGGGTCGCGGAACAAGATGCCACGTGCTGTTGCGCTGTAAGGCATCGAACTCCTCCTGCATCGCAGCTAGCCAGTGGGGATCCTAAAGGGCAGCACGAGCGGAGGTGGGGACGGGTGATGGCGTCGACGTCGAGGCGGCACACAGATACTCGTCGGCGGAGTAGCGCATGCTGGGCCGAAGCACTCCTGTTCGGGCACGTGTAGTCACGCCAAGTGATGGGGCAGCAGGGTCGGCGAGGGCCGCGGCAGCGGGGGCACCCGATGTGGCGGCGGCGGCGGAAGAGGCGACGGGCAAGGTTGACGTCGAGCCCGTCGCAGGGGTGGCGGGCGGGGTGCCGGGCTCAACCTCGTATGAGGGGGACGGGGACCCAGGGGCCCGCTCGGACTCAACCTCGGGGGAGGGAGTCACG
>NC_041388.1:212968554-212969334 GCF_002162155.2 Triticum dicoccoides
GGCGCCGATGGGGTCGAAGCCGGAGGAACCTGGGAAAAAGGGAACACCATCTCGACAAAGTACACATGCCTCGAGGTGTACACACGAGGAGTGACAAGATCATATCACCGGTAACCTTTGGTGTTAGGAGGGTAGCTAAGGAAGACGCAGGGGACGGATCATGGTGCGTGCTTGTGTGGCATGGTGGACGCGGTGCTAGGATAACAGAGACACCCGAAGATGTGGAGACCATCATAGGACGGTGGTGTGACGAAGAGAAGGTGGTGAGGGGCGTAGTTCCACCGAGGGCGACACGGACGAATGTTAACTAAGAGAGTGGCGGTAGCGAGGGCATCGGGCCAAAACCGAGCGGGCATGTTTGTGACGCCCGGGTAAATAAGCTACAGTGATCCTCTGCTAATGGTGCCACGTCACCTCGGTGACTGTGGATAAACTCGCGTTAGATCCGAACCCGTTCTAAAACAAAAAATCAAAACAAGAGCAAAGATAAAAAGTTTCAAAACCAAAACTAAAATGTTCGAAGGTTGACCAATAAATCCTAAGTAATTATGGTGGTGAAACCACATTTTTATATATGATTAGATGCACTAAATAAACTAAAACAACGATAAAACAATTATCTAAAATGATTTTAAAATAATAAGCACATGCAAAACACTTTATTTAAGGTGCCAGAATATTTGGGGCTGTGACCTATTTAATAACACCAAATTAGTTGTCGCTTTTAAATTTTATAAAACTAAAATAAAAGAAAACTGAAAAGAAATAGAATAAAAAAAA
>NC_041388.1:212970411-212975967 GCF_002162155.2 Triticum dicoccoides
GCACCGCCCACCCACGCCGTCCGCTCCCCCCTCGCACCGCGCATCCCCTGTCCTCCCGGCCCCTCTCGCTGGCCGCGGCTCGGTCGCACCGACCCTGCCGGCGACCACCCGCCCTGAGGCCGTCACCAGCCGCGGGCATGGCCTCGCCGTCCCTGCGGACGAGCGCCCTCTCGGCCTCGGCTCCGTCCTGGCCCCGCCGTGCCGCTGCTCCGGCCACGGTCGCCGTGCGCCCGCGCCGCAGCCCTGGGGGCTTCGCCCTGCGCCCAAAACCGCCCGATCGGGCGCACCCGATCCGTTAGGCCCCTATGGGCCTATGACAAGTGGGGCCTCAAGCCCCCAAAACAGAAAAAAAATAGTAATAATAATAAGAATATAATTAAATTAATTAATTAATTAAATTAATTAACTAAATTAATAATGTTTAATAAACCTAATTAAATAACTAACCTAACTAATCTGTTAATTAATCTGATTAACATGGTTAATTAGTTAACACACAATGACATGCGGGACCCACCTGTCAGGGTTGACTCAGTCAACCCCTGTTGACTGCTGACGTCAGCATGACATCATGCTGACGTCATTAATACATTTTTTCGAATTAATTAAATAAATAATTAAATTTCAGAAATTAATAAAATCTTTAGAAAATCATATCTTTTAATCCGTAACTCGGATTAAAATATTTTCAACATGAAAGTTGCTCAGAACGTCGAGACGATTCCGGATACGCAGTCCGTTCGTCCGCCACACCCCTCTAACCTATCAAACCCGCAACTTTCCCCCTCCGGCTCCTCTGCCCGAAAACACGAAACACCGGGAATACTTTCCCGGATGTTTTCCCCCTTCACCGGTATCACCTACTACCGCGTTAGGGCACACCGAACACCGCGTATTGCCTTGTTATATTTTGTGATGCTTTGTTTGCTCTGTATTCATTATTTCTTCCCCCTCTTCTCTCCGGTAGACTACGAGACCGACGCTGCTGCTGCCCAGTTCGACTACGAAGTTGACGACCCCTCTCTCTTGCCAGAGCAACCAGGCAAGCCCCCCCCCCTTGATCACCAGATATCGCCTATTCTCCTCTATACTGCTTGCATTAGAGTAGTGTAGCATGTTACTGCTTTCCGTTAATCCTATTCTGATGCATAGCCTGTCATTGCTGCTACAGTCATTGATACCTTACCCGCAATCCTAAATGCTTAGTATAGGATGCTAGTTTATCATCATTGGCCCTACATTCTTGTCAGTCTGCCTTGCTATACTATCGGGCCGTGATCACTTGGGAGGTGATCACGGGTATATACTATACATACATACATACTATACAGATGGTGACTAAAGTCGGGTCAGCTCATTGAGTACCCGCACGTGATTCTGACGAGGGGGCTGAAAGGACAGGTGGCTCCATCCCGGTAGAGGTGGGCCTGGGTTCCCGACGGCCCCCGACTGTTACTTTGTGGCGGAGCGGCAGGGCAGGTTGAGACCACCTAGGAGACAGGTGGGCCTGGCCCTGTTCGGCGTTCGCGGATACTTAACACGCTTAACGAGATCTTGGTATTTGATCTGAGTCTGGCTACGAGCCTATACGCACTAACCATCTACGTGGGAGTAGTTATGGGTATCCCGACGTCGTGGTATCAGCCGAAGCACTTCAGACGTCAGCGACGGAGCGGCGCGCGCCGGATTGGAACGTAAGCCTGCTCTTGTATTAAGGGGGCTAGTTCTGCTTTCGGCCGCGTACGCAACGTGCAGGTGTGCTATGGGCGATGGGCCCAGACCCCTGTGCGCTTAGGTTTAGACCGTCGTGCTGGCCTCTCTGTTTTGCCTAGGTGGGGCTGCGACGTGTTGATCTTCCGAGGCCGGGCATGACCCAGGAAAGTGTGTCCGGCCAAATGGGATCGAGCGTGTTGGGCTATGTGGTGCACCCCTGCAGGGAAGTTAATCTATTCGAATAGCCGTGATCTTCGGTAACAGGACGACTTGGAGTTGTACCTTGACCTTATGACAACTAGAACCGGATACTTAATAAAACACACCCTTCCAAGTTCCACAGACAACCCGGTGATCGCTTTTCCGCAGGGCGACGAGGAGAGGATCGCCGGGTAGGATTATGCTATGCGATGCGACTGGAGGTGCGCTTGGAGATGCTACCTGGATATGCTACTTGGAGATGCTACTTGGAGGACTTCAATCTACTCTCTTCTACATGCTGCAAGACGGAGGCTGCCAGAAGCGTAGTCTTCGGCAGGATTAGCTATCCCCCTCTTATTCTGGCATTCTGCAGTTCAGTCCACTGATATGGCCTCTTTACACATATACCCATGCATATGTAGTGTAGCTCCTTGCTTGCGAGTACTTTGGATGAGTACTCACGGTTGCTTTCTCCCCCCTTTTTCCCCTTTCCTTCCTTCCTGGTTGTCGCAACCAGATGCTGGAGCCCTGGAGCCAGACGCCACCATCGACGACGACCCCTACTACATCGGAGGTGCCTACTACTACGTGCTGCCCGCTGACGACGACCAGGAGTAGTTAGGAGGATCCCAGGCAGGAGGCCTGCGCCTCTTTCGATCTGTATCCCAGTTTGTGCTAGCCTTCTTAAGGCAAACTTGTTTAACTTATGTCTATACTCAGATATTGTTGCTTCCGCTGACTCGTCTATGATCGAGCACTTGTATTCGAGCCCTCGAGGCCCCTGGCTTGTATTATGATGCTTGTATGACTTAATTTATTTGTATAGTTGTGTTGTGATATCTTCCCGTGAGTCCCTGATCTTGATCGTACACATTTGCGTGCATGATTAGTGTACGATTAAATCGGGGGCGTCACAAGTTGGTATCAGAGCCGACTGCCTGTAGGAATCCCCCTTCCAACTCCTTGGCCGAAGTCGAGACTAGACATTGCAAAACTTTTACTAACATGGCTGTGCGGCCCATGGGCCCACGTCGCCATTGGGTGGTACTAGGATCTTTTACTCCTCGACCTTTACTCTGGGATACTGAACTCTCTTCTATTCGGGTTAAACGATTTTTACAAAAATCTAACTTTAGGTTCTCGAAAGTACTTTCTCCCGGAGAGGCCCTTCAGTCCAGATGATCACCGACTGCACCAGAAGATTTCGAAGATACTCTCCGATTTTCTCTTGAGACCTTGTGCCCGTTGCCTTTGCAATTCCCTACCACTGAAATATCCCTATGGATAAATACTTACACCTGTCGTGCTCACTTTTATTCTCAGTCGATCTTGTTATTACAAGATACCCTGAGAATATTTTGTGCCTACTGCCTTGCAGTTCTTTGCCACCTGAATACCACTAAGAATAACTTCTCGCACCTTTCGAGTATCCGCTCATCCCAGTTGTTCAGGTGTTTCACAAAAGTCTTTAAAATACTATTCAATCCTCCGAAAATCCTTAGCAGCTTTATTGCTCTACAAATACTTGTCTACTAGCATTATGGATGCTTCCCATATATCTGGCAATATTCACTAGTATCTTTTGACACCGTCATTTTGATCCTATTGATTCAACATGTGTGCGAATGCACACAATCATCTATCAACCCTTCTAACTTATCTTTCCAACTGAGACAACATTTTTTTAACATGAGCTGGTTCTCGACCAAACTATTTGTCGCCAATTGTGCCTCTGGTTTATCCAACTTATCCATCCTTGGTCAGAGCGACTGCTTCTGATCTTTTGTTTTGGAAATCAAAATTCCTTTATTATCTAAGCATCGAATCATTCCGATGTTCTATAATATGATGCCCGTGCATTCTTCTTCCTCTGTTGAGTACCGATGCTCACGTCAGATCCCTTGTGGACCACCAAATCCTTTGTTGGATTTTATCTGACAACGCCCTTCATATTCAATAACCTTGTGAGCCTTTCCTCTGATACATAATGCCTTTGGTAAATTGTATCCTCTGCTTTCTTAACCATGCTCTGTCTTCGAGCTTGAGTTAATTACTTCTAAAGATTCTGGTATATGATTATAAGATGCCCCGATGGGTTGAACCTATGCCTTCCTTAATGGGTGAGAACTCGAAAGTTTTCACGAGTCGTACTCTTCTGGTATTTTGCCAGATAAAATTTCAAAACTACAACTTTATCGAGTGCGAGATGTGAATGAAAGGTTATGCATTGGAGAAGTGGGAGTCGACCTTGAACTTTGTGTTCATGCCCATGGACACGATGTAGATCTTATCATTAGAGCTTCTCTTGAATTAATTATTCCCTTGGTATAAGTTTTTCTTATATCAGGGATCTGGCCTTTTGCATCCGTGGTTCCGACCATGTTTGTTCTTCTTTGATTCCATTTCTCGGACAAGTTAAACAATTGTCTTCTATGGATCAATACCCCAGTCCAACCTTTACTTTGATCTTCTGTCGAGTATTACCCCCCCTGGTATCTCGAGATTATCATGGAACTGCATAACTTTTTATGAGTTCATCAAGTACTACCTTCCCACTGATTCCAATTTCTCACGGGCTCTGAGTTATTAAACACTCAAAGACACCGATAACTGAACCAAGTCCGCACTACGGTTCAACAACTCTTCAGTAAGCTTCTATAAGTACGAGTTTGTACCCGATCACGCCATTCCTAGCCTGTTTGGCTATATCATTGTCGTGATGATTTTAACTGTGCTACCCGGTCCTTCTTCTCGGAGCACAATTTTCGACGATGAATTAAGCTTACGTCGATTTTCCTCGTCATTCCCTTTCACTTTAAACAACAAGCTTGAGTTCGAGTTTATGTCGTAACTGTGGTTCCAATAACCTCTTGCTTCATCATTCCCTTGACTTGATGTCGTCGCTGATTGACTACATCTGCATGAAATCTCTCGACAATTGTGTCGTGATCATCATCAACCTTATGAGCTCTACCAGGAATTCAATTGAATTCATGATGGGTAATACCATCCTTGCCCCTTGATGATTCCTGTTCTCATCGACCACTTTATTTCCTTTCGTTCAACACAACTTGTTCGTGTTTTGTGTAAACTTTGAGATCACTGCTACCCAGCATTGTTCTTCTTTACCTTGGAATATTACCACCTTTTATGTCATCAATGTTATGAGAATTTCACCACCTCTTAAGAATTCTTGGTATGGTGAAACTTTTCACCATCACCATTCTTCTTGGGTCCTCGTGTTGATTCCAACCGGGGTACCAACAAGTGAGCGGTGCTGTTTGGATTCTGCCCTTCTAGCAACCCTATTGCTTTGAAGTTAATAGTCGGCCGTTCATTCTTAGTCTATTGATTATTGAATCACCATTCCGACATTGGTCGTGCAACCCAACCCGTATTGCGGGCGCACCGTTCAACCAATGTTTAATTATGTATGTTTTCCTCGAGCATATCCCATTATATCGTTTAATCTGACGGATGTTATCCCCTTATCCACATAATTGTGGAGATCCATCTTTTGGATACCTCGTTGAATTATCGCTGAGTCCATCAGCCACCTCATCATCCTCTCCTTGGGTTAATGATGAACTCTTGATAACGGAAAACACTTCATAGTTCATTTCCCCGAGAATCTTACAATGT
>NC_041388.1:212978861-212979214 GCF_002162155.2 Triticum dicoccoides
GCACCGCCCACCCACGCCGTCCGCTCCCCCCTCGCACCGCGCATCCCCTGTCCTCCCGGCCCCTCTCGCTGGCCGCGGCTCGGTCGCACCGACCCTGCCGGCGACCACCCGCCCTGAGGCCGTCACCAGCCGCGGGCATGGCCTCGCCGTCCCTGCGGACGAGCGCCCTCTCGGCCTCGGCTCCGTCCTGGCCCCGCCGTGCCGCTGCTCCGGCCACGGTCGCCGTGCGCCCGCGCCGCAGCCCTGGGGGCTTCGCCCTGCGCCCAAAACCGCCCGATCGGGCGCACCCGATCCGTTAGGCCCCTATGGGCCTATGACAAGTGGGGCCTCAAGCCCCCAAAACAGAAAAAAAA
>NC_041388.1:212980744-212985564 GCF_002162155.2 Triticum dicoccoides
AGGGAAGTTAATCTATTCGAATAGCCGTGATCTTCGGTAACAGGACGACTTGGAGTTGTACCTTGACCTTATGACAACTAGAACCGGATACTTAATAAAACACACCCTTCCAAGTTCCACAGACAACCCGGTGATCGCTTTTCCGCAGGGCGACGAGGAGAGGATCGCCGGGTAGGATTATGCTATGCGATGCGACTGGAGGTGCGCTTGGAGATGCTACCTGGATATGCTACTTGGAGATGCTACTTGGAGGACTTCAATCTACTCTCTTCTACATGCTGCAAGACGGAGGCTGCCAGAAGCGTAGTCTTCGGCAGGATTAGCTATCCCCCTCTTATTCTGGCATTCTGCAGTTCAGTCCACTGATATGGCCTCTTTACACATATACCCATGCATATGTAGTGTAGCTCCTTGCTTGCGAGTACTTTGGATGAGTACTCACGGTTGCTTTCTCCCCCCTTTTTCCCCTTTCCTTCCTTCCTGGTTGTCGCAACCAGATGCTGGAGCCCTGGAGCCAGACGCCACCATCGACGACGACCCCTACTACATCGGAGGTGCCTACTACTACGTGCTGCCCGCTGACGACGACCAGGAGTAGTTAGGAGGATCCCAGGCAGGAGGCCTGCGCCTCTTTCGATCTGTATCCCAGTTTGTGCTAGCCTTCTTAAGGCAAACTTGTTTAACTTATGTCTGTACTCAGATATTGTTGCTTCCGCTGACTCGTCTATGATCGAGCACTTGTATTCGAGCCCTCGAGGCCCCTGGCTTGTATTATGATGCTTGTATGACTTAATTTATTTGTATAGTTGTGTTGTGATATCTTCCCGTGAGTCCCTGATCTTGATCGTACACATTTGCGTGCATGATTAGTGTACGATTAAATCGGGGGCGTCACAATGTTAGAGTGAAAGAGTAACGTGCGAACGCAGTCATTAAGAGTGCGGAGAATGCGCTCGGCGCGACCGTTCTGCTAGGAAGTGTAGGGGCAAGTCAGACGGAAGGTGGTGCTGTGAGAGGCGAGAAGTGTGCGAAGAGCGACGTTGTCAAACTCTTTTCCGTTATCAATTTGGAGTGCGAGTATTAGGCGAATGAACTGGGTGGTGACATAGGAGTAAAAGGAGGTGAGTGTGGCCAAAGCATCGGATTTATGACGAAGGGGAAAAGTCCACACATAATGAGAGTAATCATCTAAAATCACCAAGTAGTAAAGATAGCCCGTGTTACTCGCAACGGGAGGTGTCCAAACATCAGTATGAAGTAATTGAAATGGAAAAGTGGAAACTGAAGAAGACGCACTAAAGGGAAGACGAACATGCTTTCCTAAGTGATAAGCCTCACAAGAGTGCTTTGTAACGCCCTCGATGCGGCTATATCTCCCACGTGTCGAAGCACGACTTAGAGGCATAACCGTATTGAAAGCAATGTCGCAAGTGAGGTAATCTTCACACAACCCATGTAATACATAAGGGACAAAGATACATAATTGGCTTACAATCGCCACTTCACACAATTACATGAGTAAAGCATTACATCATCCAAATACAATCAAGGCCCGACTACGGAGCCAAAAATAAAAGAAGACTGCCCCAAATGCTACACAGATCCCCGATCGTCCCGACTGGGCTCCACTACTGATCAGCTGAAACGAAACAACACAAAGGACAAGATCTTCATCGAGCTCCTCCTGAGCTTGCTTGCGTCACCTGCATGGTTCAACGACACCTGCAAGCTGGTTTTGGAAGTATCTGTGAGTCACGGGGACTCAGCAATCTCACACCCTCGCGATCAAGACTATTTAAGCTTATAGGAAAGCCAAATGTATGAGGTGGAGCTGCAACAAGCGACTAGCATATATGGCGGCTAACATACGCAAATGAGAGCGAGAAGAGAAGGCAAAAGCACGGTAGAACAACTATGATCAAGAAGTGATCCTAGAACAACCTACGCCAAACATAACTCCAACACCGTGTTCACTTCCCGGACCCCGCCGAGAAGAGACCGTCACGGTAGCACACGCGGTTTATGTATTTTAATTAAGATCAACTTCAGGTTTTCTACAACCGGACATTAACAAATTCCCATCTGCCCATAACCGCGCGCACGGCTTTCGAAAGTTCAAATCCTTGTAGGGGTGTCCCAACTTAGCCCATCACAAGCTCTCACGGTCAACGAAGGATATTCCTTCTAGCGGGAAGACCCGATCAGACTCGGAATCCCGGTTACAAGACATTTCGACAACGGTAAAACAAGACCAGCAAAGCCACCCGAATGTGCCGACAAATCCCGATAGGAGCTGCACATATCTCGTTCTCAGGGAACACCGGATTGTCCAAACTTCCGGTAGGCCAGCCTAGAGTTGCCCCTGGTGGCCACCGGCGGCTGACAAGTTGGACCAACACTCAGAGGAGCACTGGCCCGGGGGTTTAAATAAAGATGACCCTTGGGTAGGCCTACCCCAAGGGAAAGAAAAGGCTAGGTGGCAAATGGTAAAACCAATGTTGGGCCTTGCCGGAGGAGTTTTATTCAAGGCGAACTGTCAAGGGGTTCCCATTATAACCCAACCGCGCAAGGAACGCAAAATCCGGGAACATAACACCGATATGACGGAAACTAGGGCGGCAAGAGTGGAACAAAACACCATGCATAATGTCGAGCCTTCCACCCTTTACCAAGTGTATAGATGCATTAATTAAATAAGAGATATTGTGATATCCCAACAAGTAAACATGTTTCAACAAGGAACAACATCTCCATGTTCCAACAAGGAACAAACTTCAATCTTCACCTGCAACTAACAACGCTATAAGAGGGGCTGAGCAAAGCGGTAACATAGCCAAACAATGGTTTGCTAGGACAAGGTGGGTTAGAGGCTTGGCTTAACAATATGGGAGGCATGATAAGCAAGTGGTAGGTATCGCAGCATAGGCATAGCAAAAGAGCGAGCAACTAGCAAGCAAAGATAGAAGTGATTTCGAGGGTATGGTCATCTTGCCTGAAATCCCGCAAGGAAGAAGAACGAGTCCATGAAGAAGACAAACAGATGTAGACGAACGGGTCCTCACAAACACGACGTTATCGGAACCAACCGAAGAAGCAACACCGGAAAGAAGCACACAACATAGTAAACAAACCACACACGAACATGGTATGATATGCGAGATCCGGTATGTGAAGCATATGCAAGATTTGACAAGGAATGATTGAACCTGGACTCAACTTGGAAAACCAAGAGTACCACTGGAAAGGTGAGGTGATTTCGGTTGAAATCGATATAAAGATCACCGGAATCGGATGCACGGTTTGGAAATGGCAAGCAAAACAAATATGGCACTGGTCTGCGATAAACAACAAGTAGCCATCTAAATGCATCAAGTTAAATATGCTACAACACTCAAACATGGCAACAAAATACATGGAAGGGATCCACTCATGAAGCTTGTCAAAAGATGAACACTTAGCTACGGCTAATTCATCCATTAACAGGTTCAAACAAGCATGGCAAAGGTGCAAATGACAACAGGTTTCAGACTTAGTGAAATTAACAATATGTCAGGACTTTATCATCAGGAAGCATACTTTGGAGCATGAAAACTATATGCTACAGGAACTTAACATGGCAAAGAAAGGCATGGCATGAAGATACTCAAAGCACTTAACTAAAGTCCCTTAGTGACCTTGAGCCAAAAGGGATCAGAAAATACAATTGCAAGCATTTGAACATGGCAAAAACATAAACAGATTAAAACTTAGTGAAAAACTGGAGCATGCAAATCAGTTAACGAGTAGGCATGTTTACGAGCTCGATGCAGTCACTACAGAGCATGGCATGACAAACTAAGCATACACCCATCAAGAATACATGGCATAGAAGCTAGACATGGCAAGAACAACATCACATCATGCACGATAGCAACATCCTCGGCAAAATTGCTAAACATGTCAACAATCTACCAGGATTCACTTAATAGCAAAAGTAGAGCTCGATTGACTCAAGCTAGGGTGCTCCATAAATGCAAACGAAGACATGGATGGATAGAGCACCACAATATTAACAAAACATCCTTACTGATTATCCTCAAAAGAGGCACGGATCACTAGGAAACAACATGAACATATGGCATAACAACAAAATCAGGACAAGGAATTAGTGAAAATTCTAAGTCCCTGAAATCAGCATTACCGATTACGCTACTTTGCAAGCTTGTTCTAGACACCGCAAATATCACAAAAATACATGGCAAGCACATCTGTAAAGATGGCATGGCATATAACAAAACACATGTAGAGCTCAGGGTCATAGCATGCACACATTAAACATGGCAAAAATGACAAAAGGCTATTTGCTGAAATAGATCTGACAAAAACATCACATAGCCCTCTTCCAACAGCATTTCGGACATCAAGATGAGCTCAAATGAAAATGATGCAATGAGATGAAATGATGTACTCGTCGAGACAAACATTTTGATATGCTAAACGCACGAATCAGAGCAACGGGTGATGAGTTATGGCATGATGAATAGAGGCATATGAATCAGGGAATCTCAGGACTTAGTGAAATATTACCTCCGCGAAAAATCAACGCGGGGACGAGGCACAGCGAGATGAGGAGATCCGGATTGAGGGGGGCGCGTTTGGTTCCCGGGGTTGGTGGATCTCATCCACCTTCCCCGGATCCGGCGATGGAAGAGGACTTCGGTGAGAAGGGCATGTCTCCGCCGATGGCCGGCGACGAGGGCGCGGGCGGCGGGCCTCCGGCGAGGGTTGACGGTGGCGGCGTGCTCCGGGAGGCGGCGCGAGGCGACCGGCGGAGAGGCGGC
>NC_041388.1:212986083-212997891 GCF_002162155.2 Triticum dicoccoides
GGCGAAGGTGCGTCGGTGGCGAGCAAGCGACGAGGCGGCGCGGGAGAGCGCGCGCGCGGCCGGAGAGGTGCCGACGCGGGCCGGGAGGCGCGGCGACTCGGGCCGGAGAGTGCCCTGTTCGGGCCCCGACGGGCCAGCGGGGTTGGCGGCGAAGTGGGGCGCCGGCTCGGGGACATGTGGCGCCCTCGGGTTGGCTGGCGCGTCGGCGGGGACGACATGGCGTGACGGGATTTTCTGGAGTGAGGTGGCGGTGGCGAGCGGACATGTCCGGCGCGGTAAGAAAAGTCTGGTGACACGGAGAGAGTTAGATCTAGGGTTAGGGGGGTGTTTTGATCCGGAAATTTCGATGGAGGGACCTTTTTATAGGTAGGAGGAGCTAGGAAGCTCCAAATGAGGTGCGGTTTTCGGCCACGCGATCGTGATCGAACGACCGAGATGATGGAGGAATTTTTGGTGGGTTTTGGGCCACTTTGGAAGGGTGTTGGGCTGCAACACATATGCGGCCTTTTCGATCCCTTGGTTAACCGTTGGAGTATCAAACGAAGTCCAAATGGCACGAAACTTGACAGGCGGTCTACCGGTAGTAAACCAAGGCCGCATGACAAGTCTCGGTCCAATCCGAAAACGTTTAACACCTGCACACGAAAAGAGATAGAAAGGAACACCGGAGGAGATAGGAGCGCCGGAATGCAAAACGGACAACGGGGAAAATGCTCGGATGCATGAGACGAACACGTATGCAAATGCAAAGCACATGATGACATGATATGCAATGCATGACACGCAAGCTCATGACAAGGCAACAATAACGAATAACTGGAGGACACCTGGCACATCGGTCTCGGGGCGTTACAACACTCCACCACTACGAGAGGATCTCGACCCGAGATCTAGAATGGCACCGGAGGGAAAAACGAAGGAGAAAGAGAAGAGGTAAAACTAAGTTGCTTCTTTGATGAATGAGTGAAACCAAAGAACCTTGAAAAGGTTGAGCAAAATGAAAGAAAGAAAGCAACGGGGAAGAACAAAGTTGAAAGCACTTCGTTAAGAAAGAGGAATAAGAAAGAACCGATTCGGGTAGCACTTCGGTTGAAAAGAGATGAAGACTTGATAAAATGAAAGATCTTGAGCAAAATGACACAACACTCCGGTTAAATGGATAAACCAAGAAAAGAACACGATCCTGACAAAACGAAAAGATGGGTTGAAGAGAGCAACAACACAGAGCCTCCGTAACAAGAGTAAGAATGGAATGGAATGAACGAAGGGAAAACAAGATCTTGAGGGAGCACGCTTACAACAAAATGCTAGAACGGAGTTGTTGGAAAACCAACGACGAAAAGAATAAGCTTGATATGGTCTTATGGAATACATCTCAAATTATGAGGTGACAACCTGCCACTCATGGGAAAAAGTTGGATTGATATGAACAAGAACGAGGAACTATCTCACCAGGAGGATAAATGAAGAACTTGGATCATTGATAAACACCATGAGAGCGACAATCCTTAAAGGAAAGCTTTAGGTGAAATATAACCCAAGACAATTCCAATGAAGAAAGTGATGGATTTAAAATATCTCATCCTTGACAACATGTGAATCATGAAACATGAACTCAAATTATCAAGAATGGCATAATACCACCTCCAATAATATGGTAGAAAGAATGCACTCCGGATTAAAATATGAAGAAAGCTTGAGCTTCTTAGAAAAGAATCTCGATGAACACTTCTAGAAGGAATTAAATCCTTGATGTACCATCTTGTAGAGCCTTCATGAGAACTCCGGTAATAAAAGAAATGATCAATCGAAATGGAGGATGAAAAGAATAAGGTTGAAGCCTTGCAATGATTTAAATGAATCTCCATGGAGATGTAATTGAAAAAGGTTGGAACTCCGGGAAAAAGAGAAGATGAAACAATTGAAATCAGGAATTTGATGAGCCTCCGGAATAGGGAATTAATCACTTGGGTGAATCAAGAATAAGAATTATGTTATGCTCATCCTTCACCAATTAAATTGATGACTATCCATGGCTTTGGCATACTACTTATTCTCGTAGCAATGATTAAGAGAGATATAGCGCCAACTTGGGAAGTTCTTCTATGAACCACCGGTAGGATTGACAACGAATAAATTGATAAGGAAGAGAAATCTGGAAGAACCACCATAAGAAATGAAAATGAACGAAGAAAAAGATAAAGGAACACCGGGAAGAATTATGAAATGAACTAAGATACTTGAGAGAATTTAGATACAACTGAAACGAAGAGATCATGTGCCGATTAAAGAATATTGAATGATGTACCGGTGAGATTTGGGGAACAAGAGCTAAAAGCTAAGAATGAACAAGTCTTCTGAAATGATGGGCTCCAGATAATCGAACTGAAAATACCCTTGAATATCTCCTGATGGGTGAAAAGAATTCTCACAAACAAAACAAATTATGCGAGGATGATAACAGGCTAGAATCACGAATCTTGAAGAGAATGGAGCAAGATTGAGAGAAAAATCTTCTTTGGTCTTCAAAATCTGAGAATGACGATGAGAAACACCAACAATAATTGTAGAGGCACTCCGGAATGAAGAATAGAAAGGTTGATCCAACGATGAAAATAATTTTAAAGATCTTGGAGAAAGACATTCGACTGATGATATATCATTCTTACATCAAACTTCGAAAAGAAATTTGAGGATAGCTCCGGAAAAATAAGAAGAGTCAGTTAAGATCCTGGGAAAAGACCTGTGGGTTAGGGCCCACTCAAAAGAAACACCATTGAAAAGATTACTTGAAAAGGAGATAGCACCGGTTGAAATAAATGGCTTGAATGAGATAACACCTCGAAATAGGTAGAACGGATTAGGAATGAAAACACGAATCTTCTGGGATATCTTCAGCACTCCGGAACAATTGAATAGCGAGAAATGAATGAATATGAGGTGCACCGGCATGTGAAAACATATGAAACGAGGAAAAGGGATATGAACAACACCAAAAGTTTGGATTCGACCCATCGGAGAAGAAAAGAACGAAGAATAAAACACTTGAAGCTCCGTTAGAATCTTCCTGAGAATCACCGGATAAGAACATTGAAAGAAAAGAATGAAGAGACTTCACACAAATAAAATGGATACTTGATTAAGACATCAGATTCCTTGAAGAAAAAGGGTGGGTGGGCGGGAAAACAAAGGCAACTTGGGGACGGATGAAACAAACACCGTTGAGAAGAACTGATAATTGATCTTGTGAATGTTGACAAGATTGGATCCATTTGAAGAGGAGCACACCGGTTGAAAAGACAAACTCGATGATCGAGAAGGATAAGTATTCACATAGAAATATGAGAACACCGCTTAGAAAAGGTATGGAATCAACACTTGACTTCGAAGCAACTCGAATACCACAACTCAAAACAAAACAAAGGATTGGCTTGCAGAATAGGCCAGAACAAACATATGATAGAGATTTCGTCCGAAGTTTTCGTGGTGGGGCCTACACAGGCTCGATCGTATAACACCATCATCTACAAGGCAGTGCACATGACATACAAAGCGTCCCCGAGTCGGCATAGCCAAGGACTCTTTAAGACACAACGAGACCACTGTAGAACCAACCGTGAATAGGCGGACCACTAGACGTCGAACCCCAATTTCATATCATATATCTGTCGGAAAGATATCCTAAGAGCTACTTGAATTCCCACTTATAAACTCCCGGAATTTTCTGGTTATGCAATCAGGTGTTGGGGATACAGGGGAAGCATAATATCTCACCCAAAACTAGCAAATCCTACATCCAACTGTATCCATCCTTCAACACATAACCAAGAAACCTTCGGAAATCGTTTACCTCAACCTTCGAAAAGCATCCGTTATACGAGTTATGGCAATACTCCCGAACTCCCGCCCCAGTACTGGGTGGCGTCGAGGTTATCTCACCAACAACTGCATAAAATAGTTTTTCGATGTCGGCGAAACTAAACTCAGGTATTCCAGAACTGCAACGATAAAATTGTGACGACAACACCTCGGAGCTCAACTCCCCGGGACACTGCCACAACCCCTAAATGTCAGGAGGCACCAAGAACAATGTTCTCGTCACAAAACCATTGGAAGATTCCAAGATACCGGCATGATCCTAAATTTTTTTAGTGAAATTTGAGAAGAGAAGAGTCAAAACTCTATGTCAGGATGCCTCACCGGAGCGGCGAAGGGACTGAGGAGTAAAAATAATTTCTAACTCTCCGATATATATAATCCTAAATGACTCAAAACATTTTTCTAAACTCAACAACGCCAGCGATTCGATCAAGCAGGGGGGCTCCTAAGGTCGGGGAAGGCTCTGATTACCAACTTGTAATGCCCTCGATGCGGCTATATCACCCACGTGTCGAAGCACGACTTAGAGGCATAACCGCATTGAAAGCAATGTGCAAGTGAGGTAATCTTCACACAATCCATGTAATACATAAGGGACAAAGATACATAGTTGGCTTACAATCGCCACTTCACACAATTACATGAGTAAAGCATTACATCATCCAAATACAATCAAGGCCCGACTACAGAGCCAAAAATAAAAGAAGACTACCCCAAATGCTACACAAATCCCCGATCGTCTCGACTGGGCTCCACTACTGATCAACTAAAACGAAACAACACAAAGGACAAGATCTTCATCGAGCTCCTCCTGAGCTTGGTTGCGTCACCTGCACGGTTCAACGGCACCTGCAAGCTGGTTTTGGAAGTATTTGTGAGTCAAGGGGACTCAGTAATCTCACACCCTCGCGATCAAGACTATTTAAGCTTATAGGAAAGGCAAAGGTATGAGGTGGAGCTGCAGCAAGCGACTAGCATATATGGCGGCTAACATACGCAAATGAGAGCGAGAAGAGAAGGCAAAAGCACGGTCGAACAACTATGATCAAGAAGTGATCCTAGAACAACCTACGCCAAACATAACTCCAACACCGTGTTCACTTCCCGGACCCCGCCGAGAAGAGACCGTCATGGTAACACACGTGGTTGATGTATCTTAATTAAGATCAACTTCAGGTTTTCTACAACCGGACATTAACAAGTTCCCATATTCCCATAACCGCGGGCACGGCTTTCGAAAGTTCAAATCCTTGCAGGGGTGTCCCAACTTAGCCCATCACAAGCTCTCACGGTCAACGAAGGATATTCCTTCTAGCGGGAAGACCTGATCAGACTCGGAATCCCGGTTACAAGACATTTCGATAATGGTAAAACAAGACCAGGAAAGCCACCCGTATGTGTCGACAAATCCCGATAGGAGCTGCACATATCTCGTTCTCAGGGCACACTGGATTGTCCAAACTTCCGATAGGCCAGCCCAGAGTTGCCCCTGGTGGCCACCGACGGCTGACAAGTTGGACCAACACTCAGAGGAGCACTGGCCCAGGGGTTTAAATAAAGATGACCCTTGGGCAAGCCTACCCAAGGGAAAGAAAAGGCTAGGTGGAAAATAGTAAAACCAATGTTGGGCCTTGCTGGAGGAGTTTTATTCAAGGCGAATTGTCAAGGTGTTCCCATTATAACCCAACCGCGCAAGGAACGCAAAATCCAGGAACATAACACCGATATGACAGAAACTAGGGCGACAAGAGTGGAACAAAACACCAGGCATAAGGCCGAGCCTTCCACCCTTTACCAAGTATATAGATGCATTAATTAAATAAGAGATATTGTGATATCCCAACAAGTAAACATGTTCCAACAAGGAACAACATCTCCATGTTCCAACAAGGAACAAACTTCAATCTTCACCTGCAACTAACAACGCTATAAGAGGGGCTGAGCAAAGCAGTAACATAGCCAAACAACGGTTTGCTAGGACAAGGTGGGTTAGAAGCTTGACTTAACAATATGGGAGGCATGATAAGCAAGTGGTAGGTATCGCAGCATAGGCATAGCAAAAGAGCGAGCAACTAGCAAGCAAAGATAGAAGTGATTTCGTGGGTATGGTCATCTTGCCTGAAATCCCACAAGGAAGAAGAACAAGTCCATGAAGAAGACAAACGGACGTAGATGAATGAGTCCTCACAAACGCGACGTTATCGGAACCAACCCGAAGAAGCACACAACATAGTAAACAAACCACACACGAACATGGTATGATATGCGGGATGCGGTATGTGATGCATATGCAAGATTTGACAAGGAATGATTGAACCTGGCCTCAACTTGGAAAACCAAGAGTGCCACTGGAAAGGTGAGGTGATTTCGGTTGAAATCGATATAAAGATCACCGGAATCGGATGCACGGTTTGGAAATGGCAAGCAAAACAAATATGACACCGGTCTGTGATAAACCACAAGTAGCCATCTAAATGCATCTAGTTAAATATGCTACAACAGTCAAACATGGCAACAAAATACATGGCAGGGATCCACTCATGAAGCTTGTCAAAAGATGAACACTGAGCTACGGCTAATTTATCCATTAATAGGTTCAAACCGATTGTATGCTGTAGTCCGAGCACTTTTGCGATAGTTCTAGACCGATTGTATGCCTTGCTTGATTGATTGAGTGAAATGTTTGTGTTTGTCTCATGTGCATATGGGTAGTGCTTTCTCATTAGACCTCATTCTATTCGAATCTCTCCCCTCTAAACCCATCAGATGCCTTCGAGACGTGACCCCGGATTTGCTTTCCCACCGGAGCTCACTCAGTTGATCCAGCAACAGAATACCCTGATGCAGTTGTTAGTCCAGAACCAAGGCAACAACAACAACAACAACAACAACGACAACAACAATCCACCACCACCACCACCACCAGTTGACAACTTAGCCCGCTTTCTGAGGTTGCAGCCACCGGTGTTTTCTAGTAGCACCGAGCCCAAAGTAGCAGATGATTGGCTCCGCAGGATTGGAAGGGAGTTAACCACTGCAGGATGTACCGATGCCGAGAAGGTGCATTTTGCCGCACATCAGTTGGATGGACCAGCAGCCTCATGGTGGGAGAATTACACTGTCACCTACCCTATAGGCACGGTGACATGGGATTAGTTTCAGCAAGCTTTCCGTACGGCCCATGTCTCAACTGGAGCAATGAGTATGAAGAAGCGTGAGTTTCGCAACTTACGCCAGGGGAACCGTACTATGGCCCAGTACGTGGATGAGTTTAGCAAGTTATCTTGCTATGCCCCTGATGATGTGGCCACAGATGCCGCGAAGCAGGAGAAGTTTATGGAAGGGCTAAATGATGAGATGAGCATGCAGTTGATGGTGGCAACATTCAACAACTACCAGGAGTTGGTAGATAAGGCTCTTATGATTGAAGGGAAGCAGCAGCAGATTGAGAGCCGTAAGAGGAAGTATGGACAAGGGAGGTATAACTGAGGATCTCAGCAGAAGGCCCGCCTAATCCCGAACTCGGGAGGACTTGTTCATAACCATGGAGGCCACAACCATAATGGATAACCATACTGGCCCAAGGAATGGGAATGGGAATGGATCAAGCAACAATCAGAACCGCCCCAATCCAGCCACACCCACCAAGAGAGATCTAAGTCACATTACTTGCTATAAGTGCGGGAAGACTGGACACTATGCCATGGAGTGCCCTGAAGGGAAGAATGGAAACGGGAATGGGAGCGCTGGAAAGAAGCCCAATCCATTCAACAAAGGACAAGTGAACCACGTTAACGTGGAGGAGGTTGAAGAGCAGCCAAACGCGGTTATAGGTAAGTTTTTGGTTAAGTCATTTACCGCTCTTGTTCTTTTTGATACTGGTGCATCGCATTCATACATATCAAGGGAATTCGTGGATAAGTTTAAACTACCTACCCAAACCCTTAGGACCCCTCTATTAGTATGTTCACCTGGAGCAGAGTATATGGCTAGTCGATGGTGCGACCAGATACCCTTAACCATTGGCAACCATGTTTTTCCGTCCGACCTAATTATCTTGGAGTCACAAGGATTGGATGTGATATTAGGAATGGACTGGATGTCAAAGTACGGAGGAAGTATTGACTATGTTAGTAGGTCAATTTGTCTCACCACCCTGGAGGGAAAAATGATCAAGTACGTATCTAGGCATGCGCCAAGGAGTAGTCAAGTGAATACCCTCACGGGAGTTGTTCAGGAGGAAGTGCCTGTAGTAAAGGATTACCCGGATGTTTTCCCAGAGGAGTTACCAGGCATGCCACCGGATCGAGATATCGAGTTTTTGATAGAGCTATTGCCAGGCACAGGGCCAATATCCAAGAGACCCTATCGGATGCCCGCGAATGATCTGGAGGAGATTGAGAAACATATCAAGGAGTTATTAGAGAAAGGTTACATTCAACGGAGTTCATCACCATGGGGAGCCCCGGTGCTTTTGGTTGAGAAGAAGGATAAGTCCCTAAGAATGGTTGTTGATTATCGGGCCTTGAATGAAGTGACGATTAAGAACAAGTACCCATTGCCGATGGTCAATGATCTGTTTGACTAGCTGCAAGGAGCTAAGGTGTTTTTGAAGATCGATCTGCGATCGGGATACCATCAGTTGAAGATACGAGAGAAGGATATACCAAAGACAGCATTCACCACATGGTACGGGTTATACGAATACACGGTCATGTCGTTTGGACTGACTAACGCCCCTGCCTATTTCATGAGCATGATGAACAAGGTGTTCATGGAATATTTGGATAAGTTTGTTGTGGTGTTCATTGATGATATAATGGTATATTCGAAGAACGAGGAGGAGCACAAAGAGCATTTGCGATTGGTTCTCGAGAAACTTAGGGAACATCAGTTGTATGCAAAGTTTAGCAAATGCGAGTTTTGGTTGAAGGAAGTCGGATTCCTTGGACATGTTATATCAGGAGAAGGTATAGCAGTAGACCACACCAAGGTTCAATCAGTCACTGAATGGTTGGAACCCACTTTAGTTAGCGAGATCCGCAGTTTTCTTGGACTCGCAGGATACTATCATAGATTCATTAAGAATTTTTCCAAGATTGCGAAGCCAATGACGGAGTTATTGAAGAAGGATACCAAGTTTAAATGGATGGAAGATTGCGAGGCAAGTTTCCAGGAGCTGAAGAAACGTTTGACTACAGCCCCAGTGCTGACACTTCCGGATATACGTAAGGATTTCCAAGTGTATTGCGACGCCTCTCGCCTAGGACTTGGAAGTGTGCTTATGCAGGACGGAAGAGTTGTTTCGTATGCCTCGCGACAACTGAAACAACATGAGTTGAATTATGCCAAGCATGATTTGGAGCTAGCAGCCGTAGTGCATGCGTTGAAGACATGGAGACATTATCTTATTGGAAACCATTGTGATGTGTACACGGATCATAAGAGTTTGAAGTACATCTTCACACAGAAGGAGCTGAACCTTAGGCAGAGAAGATGGTTGGAGCTTATAAAGGATTATGGAATGAAGCTTCACTATCGTCCAGGAAATTCCAATGTTGTAGCAGACGCTTTGAGCCGAAAGAGTTATGCTAATACCCTAGAGAGCACGGGATGGCCGAAGGAGTTAGCAGAGGATCTCCGGGAACTTAGGTTGGAGATTGTTCCTAGAGGTTTTGTTGCAACAATGGAGGTTCAGTCTACATTGTTGGGAAAGATCCGAGAAGCTCAAAAGGACGACAAAGAGATTGCCGAGATAAAAGAGAGAATGAGTGAAGGAAAGGCCAAAGGTTTTCGTGAGGATGAGCATGACACCTTATGGTTTGAGGACCGTGTTTATGTGCCCAATAACACAGAGATCAGGAAGTTAATACTTCAGGAGGCACATGACTCACCATACTCGATACACCCCGGAAACACCAAGATGTATTTGGATTTGAAGGAACGTTTCTGGTGGACAGGGATGAAGAAGGATATCGCCGAGTATGTAGCCGTATGTGATGTATGCCAGAGAGTGAAGGCAGAGCATCAAAAGCCAGCAGGATTGCTACAGCCTATGCCAATACCCGAATGGAAGTGGGATAAACTTGGCATGTATTTTATCACTGGATTGCCTAGGACAAAATCAGGATATGATTCTATATGGGTAGTAGTTGACCGCTTGACCAAAGTGGCACACTTTATCCGAGTGAAAACAACTTATACCAGTGCAAAGTTGGCCAAGATATATATGACCAGGATCGTATGTCTGCATGGAGTTCCGAGGACCATCGTATCAGATAGAGGGACACAGTTTACCTCAAAGTTTTGGCATCAGCTACACCAGACCTTGGGAATGAGATTGGAGTTCAGTACAACATTTCACCCGCAGACCGATGGACAGACCGAGAGAGTCAACCATTTTCTGGAGGATATGTTGAGAGCCTGTGCGCTACACTATGGATCTAGCTGGGATGACAATTAGCCTTACACAGAGTTCTCATACAACAATAGTTACCAAGCCAGTCTGAAGATGGCACCGATCGAAGCCCTTTATGGACGAAGGTGCAGAACACCATTGATGTGGGATGAAGTTGGAGACCGACAGTTGTTTGGACCAGACTTGATCAAAGAGTATGATGAGAAGGTTAAACTGATTTGGGATAGACTGAAGATAGCTCAGTCCAGGCAGAAGAGTTATGCAGATTCGAAACGCAAGGAGGTAACCTATGAAATTGGAGATAGAGCATATCTGCGAGTATCACCTTTGCGAGGAGTGAAACGCTTTGGAGTCAAGCGAATTTGTAGGACCGTATCGTGTTTTGGAATGGATGGGAGAAGTTGCCTACAAGTTGGAGTTACCTGAAAGACTGTCAGGAGTTCACGATGTGTTTCACATTTCCCAATTGAAGAAGTGCCATGCTGAGATGGCCGAAATACCGCTAAGAGATACCGTACCCTTGGAGGCGATTCAGTTGGACAATGATTTGACTTATGAGGAGAAGCCAGTCAAGATTTTGGAGTTTGCTAGTGGATTCACCCGCAGCAAGGTTATCAAGTTTTGCAAAGTTCAGTAGAGCCACCATGCCGAGGACGAAGCCACATGGGAACGAGAGGATGATCTTCGCAAAGACCACCCACACCTATTTTCTAGACAACCCGAATCTCGAGGGCGAGATTCATCTTAAGGGGGTAGGTTTGTAACATCCCAAATTTTCAAATTTGGAATGTTATACATAGATCATTCTTGCATATCATATTTTATTGCATTTCGTCTCGTGATCCTCGAAATCCTAAGCAACTCAAGGACCCTCGGAGAGAGTTGGGGATTTCCCCGGTTTTCAAATTTGATTTTATCAAATATTGAAACGAGGATTTTTGGTTTTAATTATTTTTCTCTCCGAAAATATTTCATATTAAAGTATATGAGAGGAGATAATATGACTTCTCCAAAATAATTGAAATATTGGAGGGAAAATATTAAAATCAAAATTTTGTTTTTATTTGGATTTTGTTGCAATTTTGTTTGCATTAGAAAAAAATTTCACGTTTTCAAAATTGCATTTTAGGGCCAAGAAAATGTTCATCTCATTCAAAATATTTTATTTAGACGGTGAAAATTTGTTTTGGCATTTTTAGATTTTTATTTTATTTTCTAGGATTTTTTTAGTTTCGGTGGATTTTTTTTTAAAAAGTTGCACAGTGGCTAACTGGGCCGAAGCCCAGCCGCCGGCCCGCCTTCCCCGCGACGCCGTCTCCCTCCAGGAGACCACCACCGCCGTGCCACCTCGGACCAGGAGTCCGGCCAGGACTCCGCCTCCGCCGCCCTTGATCCCTCCCCAAGCCACCCCTTCCCTCCCCTTTAAACACCCAGCCCCCCCACACCGCCACCACCACCCGCCACCGCCGCCCGTAGCCCCGCCGCAGCCGCGCCTCGCCGCCGCCGCAGCC
>NC_041388.1:212998424-213014224 GCF_002162155.2 Triticum dicoccoides
TGCGCCGCGTCGCCGCCGCCTGCCCTCGTGGCCGCCACCGCCGCCTGCCCGCGTTGCCCCGCCGCTCGCCGGAGCCGCCCGCTGCGCTGGACTTCGCCGGAGGTAGAACCGTTTGGTTTTTTAAACCCAGTTTGGTTTTTTTAGAAAAACCCTAGTTCATTTTTTTTGTTAGATCGGTTCGCCGGTTTTTCCTAGTTTTTCTTTTTAGCGGACGTCCGTCCGTACGTTCGTTTTAACGAGCGGTTTTTGCCCGTTAGTTACAGACAACGAACACTCGTTCGTTAGCCTGTTCGTCAGTTTTGTTTTATCGGATTTTTCCGTGGTTATTTCTGATCGTGATTTCTGGTCCGATCTTCGTTCAAGTTTATCTTTTCGCTCGTTTGTCGGAATCAGGCGATTGAAGCGCCTAGATCTTTGTCTCGAGACCCTCTTTCTGTTTAAACAACTTGAACAAGCTTTTACTATTGTAAAATTTGACCTAGGTCCAGATTAGTAAACGGATCTTGTTTCTTTCGCCGTTTGAGTTTTGTTGCTCTGTTTGATTCGATTCTTTTTGCTAATCGGAGTTCTTAAGTTGAACTTTCTGGTAGATCTTCTTATTTGAGTTTTACCCGTGTTTCTTCACTTGATTGCTTATGTATGCTATTGTTTGTTTGCGATAGAATTCCCGGAGTGCGAAGCGTGTTATTTGGAGTCCCTAGGTTTCGCGGATCGTCAACAAGGCAAGTAACACTTTGATCATATCCCTTTATCACCCAGTTTTTATGCATTAGTTCCAATCCTCTCAAACATTGCATGGTTAGGATGTCATTAACATGTGGATGGGAAGTAGCTGACGAGGTAGAACCTATTGCCCGGTTATATTCAAACCTTGGGAGTTACTTATACGAATTGCTTATATTGCTATGATATGCTCGTAGACGTGGTTTGGGTGAGTGAAATCCATGACAGATGTGAGATTGTTAAATAATGGTTTAACTTAAGGTGGCAACTTGAATACACATCTGGGTGGATTGAGGCACCTGGAGTACCCAGTGTTGCCTGTATTTTTGGAAATCCCGGGGTTCCGTGTGGTTTTTCCTATGGACCACCACCCAGGCTCAAAGGGAACTAGGATGATTCATGCTAGAAACTTCCGTGTGCAGCCACAAGCTATTATGGGCTCTAGCATAGTTGAGTAAGTTACGTGAAGCTCTTTAAGAGGTGGATCAGCAGGTAGTGGGTTGTAGGTTTGGTATGGTCTGCCCGGAGTAGAGAGTTAATGTTTCTGAAAGACTGTGTCTCGGACATCCGTTTCTCAAACAACATGTAGTGCGAGAAATTCAACGGGGGCGATCGAGTCTTGTGGGTAAAAGTGCGCAAACCTCTGCAGAGTGTACAATCTAATCATGGTTAGCCGTGTCCCCGGTTATGGACATCTTGAGTATCTAGTACTTGGAGTATCTTAAGTATCTCATCACTCTTTAAAATAATTGTTGGATTGATAATTACTTTAATTGGGATTGAGTTGGAGGAACCTTCTCAATGATGTTTCAACTACCATGATAGTTAAATTAAAATCTATTTCTTTGTTGTAGGGAAAAATTGGCTTTTCGCAAAACTGTAACCATAGAGCTTTCCACCAGCCAAATATGCATGTAGTGATAACATTATTCTGTTCTTGCTCTACTGTGTTACTTTGCCAGCATATTCCATGTGCTGACCCGTTTCGGGATGCAACGTATTATGTTGCAGACTTTTCAGACGAGGAGTAAGGTTCGTTAGGTTGTTGCCGTGCAGCTCAGCTATGCCGTTGGAGTTGATGGACTCACTTTATCTTCCAAGCCTTCCAATGTTATCGTATTAGATGGCCTTAAGCCATATTTATTGTAATAAGTTCTTTTTGGAGACATTCGATGTAATAAATGTGTGATTGCTACTCTGTTATAAATCCTCGAGTACTGTGTGTGTCGGCATTACCGATCTAGGGATGACACTGAAGCACAGAGACTTGACCGTTTGAGGTCGGGTCGCTACAGTTCGCTTATGGTGGGTTGCGAGAGTGACAGAAGCTTAAACCCGAGTAGGTGGGCTATGGCGTATGGGATAAAGAGGACTTGATACTTAATGCTATGGTTGGTTTCACGACCTTAATGATCTTTAGTAGTTGCGGATGCTTGCTAGAGTTCCAATCATAAGTGCATATGATCCAAGTAGAGAAAGTATGTTAGATCATGCCTCTCCCTCATATAGAATGCAAGAATGATTATCGGTACTTGTTATCGATTGCCTAGGGACAAATAACTTTCTTGTTGACACAAACCCTTTTACTAAACACCTAACTTTTATTATCTTGCAAAGTAATTCTCATTTTATTCTTGCAAAGTAGTTCTAGCATCACACATACAAAATAGTTTCATACTTGTTTCCGATAAAGCAAACGTCAAGTGTGCGTAGAGTTGTATTGGTGGTCGATAGAACTTGAGGGAATATTTGTTCTGCCTTTAGCTCCTCGTTGGGTTCAACACTCTTATTTATCTTAAAATGCTACAAACGATCCCCTATACTTGTGGGTTATCAAGACCTTTTTCTGGCGCATTGTCGGGGAGTTATAGCGTGGGGTGAATATTCTCATGTGTGCTTGTTTGCTTTATCACTAAGTAGTTTTTATTTCCCGTTCTAAGTTGTTCTCCATCTTTAGTTATGGATATGGAACACGAAACACTAAAAAAGTTAGTTGTACCTGCTACTCATGGAGATGGGGAACCTACTAAAACCCTCAATGCTTGTTATGTGATAGATATTATGCACTACTTTGACAATCCTGAGAAAACCCCATTCAATTATAATGGTAGTAATGTTGGATCAACGTGAATACTTTAGGGATTTCTACCTCTTGAGCACTGCGTTGGTTTTCCCTTGAAGAGGAAAGGGTGATGCAGCAAAGTAGCGTAAGTATTTCCCTTAGTTTTTGAGATTCAAGGTATCAATCCAGTAGGAGGCCACACGCAAGTCCCTCGTACCTATACAAACAAATAAGAACCTCGCAACCAACGCGATAAAGGGGTTGTCAATCCCTTCATGGTCACTAACGAGAGTGAGATCTGATAGAGATAATAATGATAAGATAAATATTTTTGTTATTTTTAAGATATAGATTGAAAGTAAAGATTGCAAAATAAATGGTAATAGAAATAACTTGTTGACGGGAGATTAATATAATGGAGAATAGACCCGAGGGCCATAGGTTTCACTAGTGGCTTCTCTCAAGATAGCATAAATATTACGGTGGGTGAATAAATTACTATCGAGCAATTGATAGAAAAGCGAATAATTATGAGAATATCTAGGCATGATCATGTATATAGGAATCACGTCCGTGACAAGTAGACCGACTCCCGCTTGCATCTACTACTATTACTCCACACATTGACCGCTATCCATCATGCATCTAGAGTATTAAGTTCATAAGAACAGAGTAATGCATTAGGTAAGATGACATGATGTAGATGGATAAACTCAATCAATATGATATAAACCACATCTTTTTATCCTCGATGGCAACAATACAATACGTGTCGTTTCCCTTTCTGTCACTGGGATCAAGCACCGCAAGATTGAACCCAAAGCTAAGCACTTCTCCCATTGCAAGAAAGATCAATCTAGTAGGCCAAACCAAACTGATAATTCGAAGAGACTTGCAAAGATAACCAATCATACATAAAAGATTTCAGAGAAGAATCAAATATTGTTCATAGATATACTTGATCATAAACCCACAATTCATCGGATCTCGACAAACACACTGCAAAAAGAGTTACATCGAATAGATCTCTAAGGAGATCGAGGAGAACTTTGTATTAAAATCCAAAGAGAGAGAAGAATCCATCTAGCTAATAGCTATGGACCCGAAGGTCTGAAGTAAACTACTCACATATCATCGGAGGGGCCATGGAGTTGATGTAGAGGCCCTCCGTGATTGATGCCCCCTCCAGCGGAGCTCTGGAAAAGGCCCCAAGATGGGATCTCTTGGGTACATAAGGTTGCGGCAGTGGAAATAGGGTTTCGTGGTGCTCCTGGATGTTTTCAGGGTGTATGAGCATATATAGGAGGAAGAAGTAGGTCGGTTGAGCCACGAGGGGCCCACGAGGGGGAGGGCACGCCCCCTGCCTCGTGGCCTCCTCGGTTGTTTCTTGACGTCCACTCCAAGTCATCTGGATCATGTTTGTTCCAAAAATCACGCTCCCGAAGGTTTCATTCCGTTTGGACTCTGTTTGATATTCCTTTTCTACGAAACACCGAAATAGGCAAAAAATAGCAATTTGCATTGGGCCTTGGGTTAATAGGTTAGTCCCAAAAATAATATAAAAGTGTAAAATAAATCCCATTAAACATCCAAAACAGAATATATAATAGCATGTAACAATAAAAAATTATAGATACGTTGGAGACGTATCAAGCATCCCCAAGCTTAATTCCTGCTCGTCCTCGAGTAGGTAAATGATAAAAACAGAATTTTTGTTGTGGAATGCTTTCTAGCATATCCTTCAATGTAATTTTCTTTATTGGCATGAATGTTCAAATCCAAAAGATTCAAGATAAAATTTTAATGTTGACATAAAAATAATAATACTTCAAGCATGCTAACCAAGCAATTATGTCTTATGAAAATAACATAGCCAAAGAAAGATTATCCCTACAAAATCATATAGTTCGGCCATGCTTCCTTTTCGTCACACAAAATGCCCTCATCATGCACAACCCCGATGACAAGACAAGCAATTGTTTCATACTTAGCCTTTTCAAACTCTTTCAACTTTTACACAATATATGAGCGTGAGCCATAGACATAGCACTATGGGTGGAATAGAATATAATGATTGAGGTTGTGTGAGAAGACAAAAAGGATAAAGTCTCACATTGACGCGGCTAATCAATGGGCTATGGAGATGCCCACCGATTGATGTCAATGCAAGGAGTAAGGATTGCCATGCAACAGATGCACTAGAGCTATAAATATATGAAAGCTCATCAAAGAAAATAAGTGGGTGTGCATCCAACTTGCTTGCTCACGAAGACCTAGGGCATTTGAGGAAGCCCATCATTGGAATATACAAGCCAAGTTCTATAATGAAAAATTCCCACTAGTATATGAAAGTGACAAAATAAGAGACTCTCTATCATGAAGATCATGGTGCTACTTTGAAGCACAAGTGTGGAAAAAGGGTAGTAACATTGTCCCTTCTCTCTTTTTCTCTCATTTTTTTATTTGGGCCTTCTTCTCTTTTTTTATGGCCTCTTTTTTCTTTTGTTCGGAGTCTCATCCCGACTTGTGGGGGAATCATAGTCTCCATCATCCTTTCCTCACATGGGACAATGCTCTAATGATGATCATCACACTTTGATTTACTTACAACTCAAGAATTACAACTCGATACTTAGAACAAAATATGACTCTATGTGAATGCCTCCGGCGGTGTACTGGGATATGCGATGAAAGAGTGACATGTATGAAAAATTAAGCATGGTGGCTTTGCCACAAATACGATGTCAACTACATGATCATACAAGGGAACATGAGAATGATGATGCGTGTCATAATAAATGGAACGGTGGAAAGTTGCATGGCAGTATATCTCGGAATGGCTACGGAAATGCCATAATAGGTAGGTATGGTGGCTGTTTTGAGGAAGATATAAGGAGGCTTATGTGTGATAGAGCGTATCATATCACGAGGTTTGGATGCACCGGCAAAGTTTGCACCAACTCTCAAGGTGAGAAAGGGCAATGCACGGTACCGAAGAGGCTGGCAATGATGGAAGGGTGAGAGTGCGTATAATCCATGGACTCAACATTAGTCATAAAGAACTCACATAATTATTGCAAAAATCTACAAGTCATCAAAACCAAGCACTACGCGCATTCTCCTAGGGGGATAGATTGGTAGGAAAAGACCATCGCTCGTCCTCGACCGCCATTCATAAGGAAAGCAATCAAAGAACACCTCATGCTTCAAATTTGTCACACAACATTTACCATACGTGCATGCTACGGGACTTGCAAACTTCAATACAAGTATTTCTCAATTTCACAATTACTCAACTGGCACACCTCTAATATTACCATCTTTATATCTCAAAACAACTATCAAGTATCCAACTTCTCTTAGTATTTAATGCACCTTAAGGTTTTTATCTTGGATGCCTATCATATTAGGACTAATTTTATAACCAAAGAAAATTACCATGCTGTTCTAAAGGACTCTTAAAATAATATAAGTGAAGCATGAGAGATCAATAATTTCTATAAAATAAAACCACCACCATTCTCTAAAAGATATAAGCGAAGCACTAGAGCAAAATTATCTAACTCAAAAGATATAAGTGAAGCACATAGAGTATTCTAATAAATTCCGATTCATGTGTGTCTCTCTCAAAAGGTGTGTACAGCAAGGATGATTATGGTAAACTAAAAAGAAAAGACTCAAATCATGCAAGAGGCTCCAAGCAAAACACATATCATGTGGTGAATAAAAATATAGCTCCAAGTAAAGTTACCGATGGACGAAGACGAAAGAGGGGATGCCTTCCGGGGCATCCCCAAGCTTAGGGTTTTGGTTGTCCTTGGATTTTACCTTGGGGTGCCTTGGGAATCCCCAAGCTTAGGCTATTTCCACTCCTTGTTCCATAATCCATCAAATCTTTACCCAAAACTTGAAAACTTCACAACACAAAACTTAAATAGAAAATCTCATAAGCTCCGTTAGCGAAAGAAAACAAAACACCACTTCAAGGTACTGTAATGAAATAATTATTTATTTATATTGGTGTTAAACCTACTGTATTCCAACTTCTCTATGGTTCATACACTCAAATACTAGCCATAGATTCATCAAAATAAGAAAACAACACACGAAAAACAGAATCTGTCAAAAACAGAACAGTCTGTAGTAATCTGTAGGTTTCGAATACTTCTGGAACCCCAAAAATTCTAAAATAGATTTCTGGACATAAGGAATTTATCTATTAATCATCTTCGAAAATAATTAACTAAATATCACTCTCCAATAAAAAATGGCAGCAAATCTCGTGAGCGCTAAAGTTTCTGTTTTTTACAGCAAGATCGCAAAGACTTTCCCCAAGTCTTCCCAAAGGTTCTACTTGGCACAAATACTAATTAAAAGCATAAAACCACATCCAAATAGACGGTAGATGAATTATTTATTACTAAACAGAATCAAAAAGCAAGAAACAAAAATAAAATTGGGTTGCTTCCCAACAAGCGCTATCGTTTAACGCCCCTAGCTAGGCATAAAAGCAAGGATAGATCTAGGTATTATCATCTTTGGTATTCGGAAAGAAAAGAGAAAATTTCTTTTCTATAGCATTTATCTTTCTATTTTGAGAGAGCACGTGGCCATTAAATGTGGAAGAAAGATTAAGCACGTTGCAGAAATTTGCATCTAAACTAGCCCTCATTTCCTTGATAATTTCATTTTGGTAAAAGCACAAAAGAGAGGTGGACTCCACCTTCTCACTCACGGGGTGCCCAAATTTAGTTTTCATCTTTTCATAAGTATCTATGGGATCCCCCTCAAGAAAACCTACTTCAAAAATAGAATCTAGAACTTGTTTGAACGAAGAGGGCAAACCAATATAAAAGCTTTTCAGGTATATCTCAATTTGATATTGGGGCACATAGCTAGCTCGGATCCTTAATAGCCTATCCCAAGCATATTTCAAAGATTCATTAAGTAAATAACGAAAAATTCCGAGATCATCTTCATCAAAATTATTCAAAATCTCATTGATAACCCCGATAGGTATTTCCATAGCATCATTATTTATGAGCTTAGAGAGGACACATGGACTATCCAGAGTAAAACCCGGGAGAGGACCCTTAGCCCTTCTTGAATCGGCCATGGCACAAGAAAAATAAATGGGAAAAGGCAAATAAAATGGCAAGGGTGAAGTGAGGGAGAGGAAAACGAGAGGCAAATGGCAAATAATATAATGTGAGGGATAAGAGTTTGTGACGGGTACTTGGTATGTCTTGACTTGTGCGTAGACTCCCCGGGAACGGCGCCAGAAATCCTTCTTGCTACCTCTTGAGCACTGCATTGGTTTTCCCTGAAGAGGATAGGGTGATGCAGCAAAGTAGCATAAGTATTTCCCTCAGTTTTTGAGAACCAAGGTATCAATCCAGTAGGAGGCCACACGCAAGTCCCTCGTACCTACACAAACAAATAAGAACCTCGCAACCAACGCGATAAAGGGGTTGTCAATCCCTTCACGGTCACTTACGGGAGTGAGATCTGATAAAGATAATAATGATAAGATAAATATTTTTGGTATTTTTATGATATAGATTGAAAGTAAAGATTGCAAAATAAACGGTAATAGAAATAACTTGTTGACGGGAGATTAATATAATGGAGAATAGACCCAGGGGCTATAGGTTTCACTAGTGGCTTCTCTCAAGATAGCATAAATATTACAGTAGGTGAAAAAATTACTGTTGAGCAGTTGATAGAAAAGAGAATAATTATGAGAATATCTAGGCATGATCTTGTATATAGGCATCACGTCCGTGACAAGTAGACCGGCTCTTGCCTGCATCTACTACTATTAATCCACACATCGACTACTATCCAGCATGCATCTAGAGTATTAAGTTCATAAGAACAGACTAATGCATTAGGTAAGATGACATGATGTAGAGGGATAAACTCAAGCAATATGATATAAACCTCATCTTTTTATCCTCGATGGCAACAATACAATACGTGCCATTTTCCTTTCTGTCACTGGGATCGAGCACCGCAAGATTGAACCCAAAGCTAAGCACTTCTCCCATTGCAAGAAAGATCAATCTAGTAGGCCAAACCAAACTGATAATTCGAAGAGACTTGCAAAGATAACCAATCATACATAAAAGATTTCAGAGAAGAATCAAATATTGTTCATAGATATACTTGATCATAAACCCACAATTCATCGGATCTCGACAAACACACCGCAAAAAGAGTTACATCGAATAGATCTCCAAGGAGATCGAGGAGAACTTTGTATTAAAATCCAAAGAGAGAGAAGAATCCATCTAGCTAATAGGTATGGACCCGAAGGTCTGAAGTAAACTACTCACACATCATTGGAAGGGGCCATGGAGTTGGTGTAGAGGCCCTCCGTGATCGATGCCCCTCCGGCGGAGCTCCGGAAAAGGCCCCAAGATGGGATCTCTTGGATACAGAAGGTTGTTTTCGGGGTGTATGAACATATATAGGTGGAAGAAGTAGGTCGGTTGAGCCACGAGGGGCCCACGAGGGGGAGGGCGTGCCTAGGGGAGTAGGCGCGCCCCCTGCCTCGTGGCCTCCTTGGTTGTTTTTTGACGTCCACTCCAAGTCCTCTGGATCACGTTTGTTCCAAAAATCACGCTCCCGAAGGTTTCATTCTATTTGGACTCCGTTTTATATTCCTTTTCTGCGAAACTCTGAAATAGGCAAATAACAATTTGCACTAGGCCTTGGGTTAATAGGTTAGTCCCAAAAATAATATAAAAGTGTAAAATAAAGCCAATTAAACATCCAAAACAGAACATATAATAGCATGGAACAATTAAAAATTATAGATACGTTGGAGACGTATCAGGGATTATCGCTTGACTCATAAAGGGAAATTGTTATGGGATCAAATCCATATATTGAAGTGGTATGCTTGGAATCTATGCTCTAGATATGATTATACTTGTTGCTCTAGGATGAATGCTCCACATCTTCCCTTTTCATGCAAATTTAATGATAATGAAACCTTAGCTTCTTATGCTAATGGTATATATGATTACTACGATGTGGAACAAATTGAAGAATTTATTGCTTTTAAGGGTGCTTATGAAATTGAATCTTTGTTTGAAAAGTTTGAAGATTTTGATGATTCAGTTTATAGTCTTGAAAATCTTGCTATCCTTAAATATTGCTATGATAATTATAAATACAATTACGATATTGATATTGAGAATAACTCCGATGTCCAAGAAGAGACTAATATTTTGCAAGAGTCTATGGAAGAAGAAATTGATGAAACTGTGAGCTCATTGGATGAAAAAGATGACGTGGAGAGCGAAGAAAAAATGGAGGAAGAGTGGATTAGCTGCCCGTTCCCACCTTCTAATGAGAGTAACTCTTCAACTCATACATTATTTAATGCCCCTTCATTCTTTTCGAAGGATGAATGCTATGATAATTGCCATGATCCCGTTGATTCATTTGAAATATCCCTTTTTGATGAACTTGATGCTTATTATGCTTGTGGCCAAGATGCCAATATGAATTATGCTTATGGAGATGAACTTGCTATAGTTCCTTATGTTAAGAATGACATTGTTGCTATTGCACACACACATGATAGTCCTATTATCTTTTTGAATTCTCCCAACTACACTATATCGGAGAAGTTTGCACTTATTAAGGATTACATTGATGGATTGCCTTTTACTGTTGCACATGATGATTTTGATGAATATAATATGCATGTGCTTGCTGCTCCTACTTGTAATTATTATGAGTGAGGAACTATATCTCCACTTCTCTATGTTTCCAACATGATAAAATTGCAAGAAACTGCTTATGCTATATATTGGCCTTTACTTGATGTGCTTGAATTGTTCTTGTATGCTATGCCGATGCATAGGAAGAGAGTTAGACTTCGTCATTGCATGATTTCTGTTGCTTTTTTCTCACTACTAAATTACAAATCGTTGTTGATTCAAATTGGCTTTGATATACCTTGGGATCCGGGTGGATCCATTACTTGAGCACTTTATGCCTAGCTTAATGGCTTTACAGAAAGTGCTGTCAGGGAGACAACCCGAAAGTTTTAGAGAGTCATTTATTACTGTTGAGTGCTTTTATAAAGTTTAAAAGCAAAAAAATATAGAGGGGAACACAAAACTTTTTCAAAAAGGAGAATGAAAGTGAGAGAGACAAGCATTGTTGAAGTGGGGGAGCTCCTTGAACTTTGTTCATGCTCACAGAAACTTTGTGAATCTTAATTACAAAAACTTCTCAACAAAAATAATTATCCCCTTGTACAATTCCATTGTATTTAAAAAATAATGTGCCTAGGTTTGCCTTTAGGATGTTTAAATTGCTTGCTGGTTTGTGCGGTGCAAAACAGAAACTCTGGCTGTAGTGTGCGATTTTACGTTTTTTTACTGGAATGCCAAACGGTTCTGAAACTTTTTGTACTGTCTTTCTATGCAAAATGTTTATTTTTCCTAATTGTTTCAGAATTTTTAGAGTTACAGAAGTATGGTGGATATTCGAGTCTTTAAAGACTGTCCTGTTTTCACAGATTGCTGTTATAGCTTCATTATTTGCATATGTTGGAATTCTTGTTGAAGCCTCCTTGACTTGGGGCCATAGAATTGTGATAGCATACAGTGGGTAATGTTTGTTTATAATTATACAATAATGTTACAGCAATACATGATGGAATTTAATTGCCATATTCACTAACCCCGCCACTAAAAGTTTGGTTAAGTTTTGTGTGGATGAAGTGTTCGAAGATTGAGGAGGTCTCGATGTAAGGAGAAGGAGGAGAGGCAAGAGCTCAAGCTTGGGGATGCCCAAGGCACCCCAAGTAAATATTCAAGGATACTCAAGCGTCTAAGCTTGGGGATGCCCCGGAAGGCATCCCATCCTTCTTCAACAAGTATCGATATGTTTTCGGATTCGTTTCATTCATGTGATATGTGCAAATCTTGGAGCTTCTTTTGCATTTATTTTTCATTTTTCTTTTATGCACCATGCTGGTATGAGATAGTCCATGGTTGATTTATAGAATGCTCATTGCACTTCACTTATATCTTTTGAGTATGGCTTTATAGAATGCTCCATGTGCTTCACTTATATTATTTGAAGTTTGGATTGCCTGTTTCTCTTCACACAGAAAACCGTTGTTTGAAGAATGCTCTTTTGCTTCACTTATATTTATTAGAGCATGGTATTTTTATAAATAATGAAACTCTCATGCTTCACTTATTTCTATTTAGAGAGTCAACAGGAATTGGTCAATTGCATGGTTAGTCCTAAAATCTTACATAGAACTTATGGATCACGGAATATGATATGTTTGATTCCTTGCAATAGTTTTGCGATATAGAGATGGAATATGTGGGAGGTACTAGTAAATGGTTGTGGTTAGTAAGAATATTGGTGTTAAGGTTTGTGATTCCTGAAGCATGCACATATAGTCTCTCGTTATGCTATGAAGTTGGAGCATGATTTATTATTGATTGTCTTCCTTATGAGTGGCAGTCGGGGACGAGCGATGGTCTTTTCCTACCAATCTATCCCCCTAGGGGCATGCATAGTAGTACTTTTCTTCAAGGGCTAATAAAATTTTGCAATAAGTATATGAGTTCTTTATGACTAATGTGAGTCCATGGATTATACACACTCTTACCTTTCCGCAATTTTCTAGCCTCTACGGTACCGTGCATTGCCCTTTCTCACATCGAGACGTGGTGCAAACTTCGTAGGTGCATCCAAACCCCGTGATATGATACGCTCTATCACACATAAGCCTTATTATATCTTCCTCAAAACAGCCACCATACCTACCTATTATGGCTTTTCCATGACCATTCCGAGATATATTGCCATGCAACTTCCACCGCTTCCATTTGATGACTTGAGCATTCACTGTCATATTTCTTTGCATGATCATATAGCTGACATAGTAGTTGTGGCTCAGCCACTGTTCATCATTTTTCATACATGTTATGCTAGATCATTGCACATCCTGGTACATGCTAGAGGCATTCATGTAGAGTCATACTTTTTCATAGGTATTGATACGTCTCCAACGTATCTATAATTTATGAAGTATTCATGCTATTATATTATCCATCTTAGATGTTTTATATGCATTTATATGCTATTTTATATGATTTTTGGGACTAACCTATTAACCTAGAGCCTAGTGCCAGTTTCTGTTTTCCCTTGTTTTTGAGTATTGCAGAAAAGGAATACCAAACGGAGTCCCATTGACGTGCCAATTTTTGATGATTTTTTATGGACCAAAAGAAGCCCCGGGAGTAAAAGAGTTGGGCCAGAAGAGTCTCGGGCTGTCCACGAGGGTGGGGGGCGCGCCCTACCCCCTGGGCGTGGGCCCCTATCTCGTGGACGATTCGGAGACCCCCTGACGTGAAACCGACGCCAAAAATTCATATAGATACAGAACCCCCCAGAAAATAACCTAGATCAGAAGTTCCGCTGCCGCAAGCCTCTATAGCCATGAGAAATCAATCTACGCCCTCTCTGGCACCCTGTCGGAGGGGGCCATCATCACCGGAGGCTATGGAGGAGGATCCCGGAGGGGCCATCATCACCATGAAGGCCAAGGACCAGAGGGAGAACCTCTCCCCATCCAGGGGGAGGTGCTACCTCTTGAGCACTATGTTGGTTTTCCCCGAAGAGGAAGCGATCATGCAGCAAAGTAGCATAAGTATTTCCCTCAGTTTTTGAGAACCAAGGTATCAATCCAGTAGGAGGCTACGCGCGAGTCCCTCGCACCTGCACAAAACAAATAAATCCTCGCAACCAACACAAATAGGGGTTGTCAATCCCTATAGGGCCACTTACGAGAGTGAGATCTGATAGATATGATAAGATAATATTTTTGGTATTTTTATGATAAAGATGCAAAGTAAAATAAAGGCAAAGTAAATATCAAAGGAAATAACTAAGTAGTAGGAGATTAATATGATGAAGGTAGACCCGGGGGCCATAGGTTTCACTAGTGGCTTCTCTCAAGAGCATAAGTATTCTATGGTGGGTGAACAAATTACTGTTGAGCAATTGACAGAATTGAGCATAGTTATGAGAATATCTAGGTATGATCATGTGTATAGGCATCACGTCCGAGACAAGTAGACCGACTCCTGCCTGCATCTACTACTATTACTCCACTCATCGACCGCTATCCAGCATGCATCTAGAGTATTAAGTTAAAAACAGAGTAACGCCTTAAGCAAGATGACATGATGTAGAGGGATAGACTCATGCAATATGAAGAAAACCCCATCTTGTTATCCTCGATGGCAACAATACAATACGTGCCTTGCTGCCCTTACTGTCACCGGGAAAGGACACCGCAAGATTGAACCCAAAGCTAAGCACTTCTCCCATTGCAAGAAAGATCAATCTAGTAGGCCAAACCAAACTGATAATTCGAAGAGACTTGCAAAGATAACCAATCATACATAAAAGAATTCAGAGAAGATTCAAATATTATTCATAGATAGACTTGATCATAAACCCACAATTCATCGGTCTCAACAAACACACCGCAAAAAGAAGATTACATCGAATAGATCTCCACAAGAGAGGGGGAGAACATTGTATTGAGATCCAAAAAGAGAGAAGAAGCCATCTAGCCACTAACTATGGACCCGTAGGTCTGGGGTAAACTACTTACACTTCAACGGAGAGGCTATGGTGTTGATGTAGAAGCCCTCCATGATCGATGCCCCCTCCGGCGGAGCTCCGGAACAGGCCCCAAGATGGGATCTTGTGGATACAGAAAGTTACGGCGGTGGAATTAGGGTTTTGGCTTCGTATCTGATCGTTTGGGGGTACGTAGGTATATATAGGAGGAAGGAGTATGTCAATGGAGCAATAGGGGCCCACGAGGGTGGAGGGCATGCCTGGTGGGGGTGGGCGCGCCCCCTACCTCGTGCCCTCCTGTTTTCTTTCTTGACGTATGGTCCAAGTCTCCCGGATCATAATCTTCCTAAAAACCACGTTCCCGAAGGTTTCATTCCGTTTGGACTCTGTTTGATATTCCTTTTCTGCTTGAAGAAAATTAAAGAAAAAGAAGCCAGTAGCAGCAGACTAGAGAGCAACCCAACATTAGCAGATTTCCCATAGCCACCTGGGCCTCCTCCCTCCTGGACCGGCCCACCAGCAGCGTTAGCAGAGCCCAAGCAGCCTTGTTCATCTCCTTCCTCTCGTACGGCAGGGCATCCACCGACGCCACGTCGGCCAACCCCTGATTTGACGGTCGGAGCTGCTCTGGTTCACCCTATAAGACCCTGCCCCGGCCCTAGGGTTTCCTCCTCGCCCTGTTTCCACCTCCTCCTCCACTTTCCGCCGCCGGGACACCACGGCCTTTCCGCCTCCACGACCGAGAGGAGCTCGGGCACTCCGGCGTGAGCAGCGGCGTCGCCGAGTACGCCTACTTCCGTGAAGAGCACCACATCCATCTCCGCCAACCAAACCCGCAACGCAAGGCCAATCCCTCTCCTTCCACGACGTCCTCTTTGTCATCTTCTTCCTTGGTCTCTCTGCGACCGATAGCCAGCGCCTCTCGTCGTCGTTCCCGTTGCTGCCCCGACCAGACACCGCCGACGCCTACAGACCCACGGTGATGATTCACGCCTCCTCGCTCTCTAGTACCAAGGCATTTCGTCGTAGTAGTCACCGATCCGAGGAGCTCCATGTTCGTCCTCCATGAACATCCATGGTAGCAAGCTCAAGCTTCTGCTTTGGGTCCCTGTGCAGCCTCCTGTTTTCACGCAGGGCACACACGGCACGCCCGCACGCAACGCCGCATGCCCTCTTCTCTCCCCAGGGTCTGGCTAGCTCCGGCGGCGTAGTAGGTCAGCGATACCGGTACGCCATGGCAGACTGTGGAAAGATGATTTGCAATACTATGTTGATTGGGGTGCTGGTGCACGTATATATAATACAAGGGAAGGCCTCTACCTCAACTATACAAGACTAGGAGGTGGGCCACAACTCCAATATATGTGTAGTACAA
>NC_041388.1:213014588-213016456 GCF_002162155.2 Triticum dicoccoides
GCAGTCGAAGCGTCGCCAGAGACACAAAGACTGGACCGAAACTCCTTGAAGACGAGAGTAGGCAATCCCTTAGTCATCACATCAGCAAACGGTTGCGTCGTCAGCACGTGGAGAACCCGAACACAACCAAGGGCAACCTGCTCGTGCACGAAGTGAATATCGAGCTCAATATGCTTCGTCCGTCGATGGTGCACCGGGTTGGCAGAGAGGTAGACCGCGCTGATGTTATCGCAGTAGACAAGAGTGGCCTTGTGAACATCACAAAGCAACTTCTGGAGTAGCTGACGCATCCAAGAGCACTTGGCCACGACATTAGACACGACGCGATACTCTGCCTCGACGCTAGAGTGGGAGACCGTGGGCTGCCGCTTTGATGACCAAGAGATCAACGAGGGCCCAAGGTAGACGTAGAGCGTCGTGTGTCGGGGCAGCCAGCCCAGTCGGTATCCGAGTAGGCCACAAGGTCGGTGGAGGCGGATGCCTTCAGGGTGAGTCCCAAAGACATGGTGACCCGTATGTAATGGAGAATATGCTTCACCAGAGTCCAGTGAGAGTCACGCGGGGCATGCGTATGGAGGCACACCTGCTGGACAGCGTACTGCAGGTCGGGGCGAGTCAGCGCCAGGTATTGTAAAGCACCGACAATAGAGCGATAAAACGCTCCATCAGACGCAAGAGACCCCTCGAGAGCAGAGACCTTCGCCTTTGTGTCGACGGGGGTGGGCGCCGGCTTGCAGTTAAGCATACCAGCACGCTCCAGGAGCTCGTGGGCGTACTTCTGCTGATGTAGAAAGAAGCCGTCAGTCCGTCGGACCACCACGATGCCGAGGAAGTAGTGCAGGGGCCCCAAGTCCTTGAGGGCCAACTCATCACGAAGAAGAGCAGTCAGCCGCTGAAGGAGGTCGGGGGTGGACGCCATGAGGATGATATCGTCGATGTAGAGCAGCAGAGATGCAGTGTCAACTCCCTGATGATACACGAAGAGTGAAGCATCGGAGCGAGTGGACCGAAATTCGAGAGACTGCAGGAAGGCTGCGATACGCTGGTACCAAGCCCGAGGCGCCTGCTTCAACCCGTAAAGAGAATGTGAGAGCAAGCACACGAAGTCAGGGTGCTCGGCATCGACGAAACCAGTGGGCTGCTCACAGAACACCTGCTCGGTGAGATGGCCGTGCAAGAAGGCGTTGGAGACATCCAACTGGTGCACAGGCCAGGCGCGCGAGACTGCCAGCTGAAGCACGATGCGAATCGTGCTCGGTTTCACAACCGGGGCGAAGGTGTAGGTGAAGTCCACGCCCTTGCGCTGCCGAAAACCACGAACCACCCACCGAGCCTTGTAGCGCTCGAGAGAACCGTCCGGGCGAGCCTTGTGGTAGAACACCCACTTTCCAGAGATGATGTTGGCACGAGGGGGTCGCGGAACAAGATGCCACGTGCTGTTGCGCTGTAAGGCATCGAACTCCTCCTGCATCGCAGCTAGCCAGTGGGGATCCTAAAGGGCAGCACGAGCGGAGGTGGGGATGGGTGATGGCGTCGACGTCGAGGCGGCACACAGATACTCGTCGGCGGAGTAGCGCATGCTGGGCCGAAGCACTCCTGCTCGGGCACGGGTAGTCACGCCAAGTGACGGGGCAGCAGGGTCGGCGAGGGCCGCGGCAGCGGGGGCACCCGGTGTGGCGGCGGCAGCGGGGGCCGCGGCGGCGGCGGAAGAGGCGACGAGCAAGGTTGACGTCGAGCCCGTCGTAGGGGTGGCGGGCGGGGTGCCGGGCTCAACCTCGTATGAGGGGGACGGGGACCCAAGGGCCCGCTCGGACTCAACCTCGGGGGAGGGAGTCACGAAGCCATGTGGTGGTGGTAGAGGGCGCCGT
>NC_041388.1:213016697-213020923 GCF_002162155.2 Triticum dicoccoides
GAGGAACCTGGGAAAAAGGGAACACCATCTCGACAAAGTACACATGCCTTGAGGTGTACACACGAGGAGTGACAGGATCATATCACCGGTAACCTTTGGTGTTAGGAGGATAGCCAAGGAAGACGCAGGGGACGGATCATGGTGCATGCTTGTGTGGCATGGTGGACGCGGTGCTAGGATAACAGAGACACCCGAAGATGTGGAGACCATCATAGGACGGTGGTGTGACGAAGAGAAGGTGGTGAGGGGCGTAGTTCCACCGAGGGCAACACGGACGAATGTTAACTAAGAGAGTGGCGGTAGCGAGGGCATCGGGCCAAAACCGAGCAGGCATGTTAGAGTGAAAGAGTAACGTGCGAACGCAGTCATTAAGAGTGCGGAGAATGCGCTCGGCGCGACCGTTCTGCTAGGAAGTGTAGGGGCAAGTCAGACGGAAGGTGGTGCTGTGAGAGGCGAGAAGTGTGCGAAGAGCGACGTTGTCAAACTCTTTTCCGTTATCAGTTTGGAGTGCGAGTATTAGGCGAACGAACTGGGTGGTGACATAGGAGTAAAAGGAGGTGAGTGTGGCCAAAGCATCGGATTTATGACGAACGGAAAAGTCCACACATAATGAGAGTAATCATCTAAAATCACCAAGTAGTAAAGATAGCCCGTGTTACTCGCAACGGGAGGTGTCCGAACATCAGTATGAAGTAATTGAAATGGAAAAGTGGAAACTGAAGAAGACGCACCAAAGGGAAGACGAACATGCTTTCCTAAGCGACAAGTCTCACAAGAGTGCTTTGTAACGCCCTTGATGCGGCTATATCTCCCACGTGTTGAAGCACGACTTAGAGGCATAACCGCATTGAAAGCAATGTCGCAAGTGAGGTAATCTTCACACAACCCATGTAATACATAAGGGACAAAGATACATAGTTGGCTTACAATCGCCACTTCACACAATTACATGAGTAAAGCATTACATCATCCAAATACAATCAAGGCCCGACTACGGAGCCAAAAATAAAAGAAGACTGCCCCAAATGCTACACAGATCCCCGATCGTCCCGACTGGGCTCCACTACTGATCAACTGAAACGAAACAACATAAAGGACAAGATCTTCATCGAGCTCCTCTTGAGCTTGGTTGCGTCACCTGCATGGTTCAACGACACCTGCAAGCTGGTTTTGGAAGTATCTGTGAGTCACGGGGACTCAGCAATCTCACACCCTCGCGATCAAGACTATTTAAGCTTATAGGAAAGGCAAATGTATGAGGTGGAGCTGCAACAAGCGACTAGCATATATGGCGGTTAACATATGCAAATGAGAGCGAGAAGAGAAGACAAAAGCACGGTCGAACAACTATGATCAAGAAGTGATCCTAGAACAACCTACGCCAAACATAACTCCAACACCGTGTTCACTTCCCGGACCCGCCAAGAAGAGACCGTCACGGTAACACACGCGATTGATGTATTTTCATTAAGATCAACTTCAGGTTTTCTACAACCGGACATTAACAAATTCCCATCTGCCCATAACCGCGGGCACGGCTTTCGAAAGTTCAAATCCTTGCAGGGGTGTCCCAACTTAGCCCATCACAAGCTCTCATGGTCAACGAAGGATATTCCTTCTAGCGGGAAGACCCGATCAGACTCGGAATCCCGGTTACAGGACATTTCGACAACGGTAAAACAAGACCAGCAAAGCCACCCGAATGTGCCGACAAATCCCGATAGGAGCTGCACATATCTCGTTCTCAGGGAACATCGGATTGTCCAAACTTCCGGTAGGCCAGCCCAGAGTTGCCCCTGGTGGCCACCGGCGGCTGACAAGTTGGACCAACACTCAGAGGAGCACTGGCCCGGGGGTTTAAATAAAGATGACCCTTGGGTAGGCCTACCCAAGGGAAAGAAAAGGCTAGGTGGCAAATAGTAAAACCAATGTTGGGCCTTGCCGGAGGAGTTTTATTCAAGGCGAACTGTCAAGGGATTCCCATTATAACCCAACCGCGCAAGGAACGCAAAATCTGGGAACATAACACCGATATGACGGAAACTAGGGCGGCAAAAGTGGAACAAAACACCATGCATAAGGTCGAGCCTTCCACCCTTTACCAAGTGTATAGATGCATTAATTAAATAAGAGATATTGTGATATCCCAACAAGTAAATATGTTTCAACAAGGAACAACATCTCCATGTTCCAACAAGGAACAAACTTCAATCTTCACCTGCAACTAACAACGCTATAAGAGGGGCTGAGCAAAGCGGTAACATAGCCAAACAACGGTTTGCTAGGACAAGGTGGGTTAGAGGCTTGGCTTAACAATATGGGAGGCATGATAAGCAAGTGGTAGGTATCGCATCATAGGCATAGCAAAAGAGCGAGCAACTAGCAAGCAAAGATAGAAGTGATTTCGAGGGTATGGTCATCTTGCCTGAAATCCCGCAAGGAAGAAGAACGAGTCCATGAAGAAGACAAACGGATGTAGACGAACGGGTCCTCACAAACACGACGTTATTGGAACCAACCAAAGAAGCAACACCGGAAAGAAGCACACAACATAGTAAACAAACCACACACGAACATGGTATGATATGCGGGATCCGGTATGTGAAGCATATGCAAGATTTGACAAGGAATGATTGAACCTGGCCTCAACTTGGAAAACCAAGAGTACCACTAGAAAGGTGAGGTGATTTCGGTTGAAATCGATATAAAGATCACCGGAATCGGATGCACGGTTTGGAAATGGCAAGCAAAACAAATATGGCACTGGTCTGCGATAAACAGCAAGTAGCCATCTAAATGCATCAAGTTAAATATGATACAACACTCAAACATGGCAACAAAATACATGGAAGGGATCCACTCATGAAGCTTGTCAAAAGATGAACACTTAGCTACGGCTAAGTCATCCATTAACAGGTTCAAACAAGCATGGCAAAGGTGCAAATGACAACAGGTTTCAGACTTAGTGAAATTAACAATATGTCAGGAATTTATCATCAGGAAGCATACTTTGGAGCATGAAAACTATATGCTACAGGAACTTAACATGGCAAAGAAAGGCATGGCATGAAGATACTCAAAGCACTTAACTAAAGTCCCTTAGTGACCTTGAGCCAAAAGGGATCAGAAAATACAATTGCAAGCATTTGAACATGGCAAAAACATAAACACATTCAGACTTAGTGAAAAACTGGAGCATGCAAATCAGTTAACGAGTAGGCATGTTTACGAGCTCGATGCACTCACTACAGAGCATGGCATGACAAACTAAGCATACACCCATCAAGAATACATGGCATAGAAGCTAGACATGGCAAGAACAACATCATAGCATGCACGATAGCAACATCCTCGGCAAAATCGCTAAACATGTCAACAATCTGCCAGGATTCACTTAATAGCAAAAGTAGAGCTCGATTGACTCAAGCTAGGGTGCTCCATAAATGCAAACGAAGACATGGATGGATAGAGAACCACAATATTAACAAAACATCCTTACTGATCATCCTCAAAAGAGGCACGGATCACTAGGAAACAACATGAACATATGGCATAACAACAAAATCAGGACAAGGAATTAGTGAAAATTCTAAGTCCCTGAAATCAGCATTACCGATTACGCTACTTTGCAAGCTTGTTCTAGACACCGCAAACATCACAAAAATACATGGCAAGCACATCTGTAAAGATGGCATGGCATATAACAAAACACATGTAGAGCTCGGGGTCATAGCATGCACACATTAAACATGGCAAAAATGACAAAAGGCTATTTGCTGAAATAGATCTGACAAAAACATCACATAGCCCTCTTCCAACAGCATTTCGAACATCAAGATTAGCTCAAATGAAAATGATGCAATGAGATGAAATGATGTACTCGTCGAGACAAACATTTTGATATGCTAAACACACGAATCAGAGCAACGGGTGATGAGTTATGGCATGAGGAATAGAGGCATATGAATCAGGGAATCTCAGGACTTAGTGAAATATTACCTCCGCGAAAAATCAACGCGGGGACGAGGCACAACGAGATGAGGAGATCCGGATCGAGGGGGGCGCGTTTGGTTCCCGGGGTTGGTGGATCTCATCCACCTTCCCCAGATCCGGCGAGGGAAGAGGACTCCGGTGAGAAGGGCATGTCTCCGCCGATGGCCGGCGACGAGGGCGCGGGCAGCGGGCCTCCGGCGAGGGTTGACGGCGGCGGCGCGCTCCGGGAGGCG
>NC_041388.1:213021574-213033416 GCF_002162155.2 Triticum dicoccoides
GGCGACCGGCGGCGGGCGTGGGGAGCTGCGCGCCGGCGCTCGCCGGAGCAGCGGCGAAGGTGCGTCGGCGGCGAGCAAGCGACGAGGCGGCGCGGGAGAGCACGCGCGCGGCCGGAGAGGTGCCGACGCGGGCCGGGAGGCGCGACGACTCGGGCCGGAGAGTGCCTTGCTCGGGCCCCGGCGGGCCAGCGGGGTTGGCGGCGAAGTGGGGCGCCGGCTCGGGGACACGTGGCGCCCTCGGGTTGGCTGGCGCGTCGGCGGGGACGACGTGGCGTGACGGGATTTGCTGGAGTGAGGTGGCGGTGGCGAGCGGACATGTCCGGCGTGGGAAGAAAAGTCTGGCGGCACGAAGAGAGTTAGATCTAGGGTTAGGGGGGTGTTTTGATCCGGAAATTTCGATGGAGGGACCTTTTTATAGGTAGGAGGAGCTAGGAAGCTCCAAATGAGGTGCGGGTTTCGGCCACGCGATCGTGATCGAACGACCGAGATGATGGAGGGATTTTTGGTGGGTTTTGGGCCACTTTGGAAGGGTGTTGGGCTGCAACACATATGCGGCCTTTTCGATCCCTTGGTTAACCGTTGGAGTATCAAATGAAGTCCAAATGGCACGAAACTTGACAGGCGGTCTATCGGTAGTAAACCAAGGCCGCATGACAAGTCTCGGTCCAATCCGAAAACGTTTAACACCTGCACATGAAAAGAGATAGAAAGGAACACCGGAGGAGATAGGAGCGCCGGAATGCAAAACGGACAACGGGGAAAATGCTCGGATGCATGAGACGAACACGTATGCAAATGCAAAGCACATGATGACATGATATGCAATGCATGACACGCAAGCTCATGACAAGGCAACAACAACGAATAACTGGAGGACACCTGGCACATCGGTCTCGGGGCGTTACAACACTCCACCACTACGAGAGGATCTCGACCCGAGATCTAGAATGGCACCGGAGGGAAAAATGAAGGAGAAAGAGAAGAGGTAAAACTAAGTTGCTTCTTTGATGAATGAGTGAAACCAAAGAACCTTGAAAAGGTTGAGCAAAATGAAAGAAAGAAAGCAACGGGGAAGAACAAAGTTGAAAGCACTTCGTTAAGAAAGAGGAATAAGAAAGAACCGATTCGGGTAGCACTTCGGTTGAAAAGAGATGAAGACTTGATAAAATGAAAGATCTTGAGCAAAACGACACAACACTCCGGTTAAATGGATAAACCAAGAAAAGAACATGATCCTGACAAAACGAAAAGATGGGTTGAAGAGAGCAACAACACAGAGCCTCCGTAACAAGAGTAAGAATGGAATGGAATGAACGAAGGGAAAACAAGATCTTGAGGGAGCACGCTTACAACAAAATGCTAGAACGGAGTTGTTGGAAAACCAACGACGAAAGGAATAAGCTTGATATGGTCTTATGGAATACATCTCAAATTATGAGGTGACAACCTGCCACTCATGGGAAAAAGTTGGATTGATATGAACAAGAATACGAGGAACTATCTCACCAGGAGGATAAATGAAGAACTTGGATCATTGATAAACACCATGAGAGCGACAATCCTTAAAGGAAAGCTTTAGGTGAAATATAACCCAAGATAATTCCAATGAAGAAAGTGATGGATTTAAAATATCTCATCCTTGACAACATGTGAATCATGAAACATGAACTCAAATTATCAAGAATGGCATAATACCACCTCCAATAATATGGTAGAAAGAATGCACTCCGGATTACAATATGAAGAAAGCTTGAGCTTCTTAGAAAAGAATCTCGATGAACACTTCTAGAAGGAATTAAATCCTTGATGTACCATCTTGTAGAGCCTTCATGAGAACTCCGGTAATAAAAGAAATGATCAATCGAATTGATGGATGAAAAGAATAAGGTTGAAGCCTTGCAATGATTTAAATGAATCTCCATGGAGATGTAATTGAAAAAGGTTGGAACTCCGGGAAAAAGAAAAGATGAAACAATTGAAATCAGGAATTTGATGAGCCTCCGGAATAGGGAATTAATCACTTGGGTGAATCAAGAATAAGAATTATGTTATGCTCATCCTTCACCAATTAAATTGATGACTATCTATGGCTTTGGCATACTACTTATTCTCGTAGCAATGATTAAGAGAGATATAGCGCCAACTTGGGAAGTTCTTCTATGAACCACTGGTAGGATTGACAACGAATAAATTGATAAGGAAGAGAAATCTGGAAGAACAACCGTAAGAAATGAAAATGAACGAAGAAAAAGATAAAGGAACACCGGGAAGAATTATGAAATGAACGAAGATACTTGAGAGAATTTAGATACAACTGAAACGAAGAGATCATGTGCCGATTAAAGAATATTGAATGATGTACCTGTGAGATTTGGGGAACGAGAGCTAAAAGCTGAGAATGAACAAGTCTTCTTAAATGATGGGCTCCAAATAATCGAACTGAAAATACCCTTGAATATCTCCTGATGGGTGAAAAGAATTCTCACAAACAAAACAAATTATGCGAGGATGATAACAGGCTAGAATCACGAATCTTGAAGAGAATGGAGCAAGATTGAGAGAAAAATCTTCTTTGGTCTTCAAAATCTGAGAATGACGATGGGAAACACCAACAATAATTGTAGAGGCACTCCGGAATGAAGAATAGAAAGGTTGATCCAACGATGAAAATAATTTGAAAGATCTTGGAGAAACACATTTGACTGATGATATATCATTCTTACATCAAACTTCGAAAAGAAATTTGAGGATAGCTCCGGAAAAATAAGAAGAGTCAGGTAAGATCCTGGGAAAAGACCTGTGGGTTAGGGCCCACTCAAAAGAAACACCATCGAAAAGATTACTTGAAAAGGAGATAGCACCGGTTGAAATAAACGGCTTGAATGAGATAACACCTCGAAATAGGTAGAACGGATTAGGAATGAAAACACGAATCTTCTGGGATATCTTCAGCACTCCGGAACAATTGAATAGCGAGAAATGAATGAATATGAGGTGCACCGGCATGTGAAAACATATGAAACGAGGAAAAGGGATATGAACAACACCAAAAGTTTGGATTCGACCCACCGGAGAAGAAAAGAACGAAGAATAAAACACTTGAAGCTCCGTTAGAATCTTCCTTAGAATCACCGGATAAGAACATTGAAAGAAAAGAATGAAGAGACTTCACACGAATAAAATGGATACTTGATTAAGACATCGGATTCCTTGAAGAAAAAGGGTGGGTGGGCGGGAAAACAAAGGCAACTTGGGGACGGATGAAACAAACACCGTTGAGAAGAACTGATAATTGATCTTGTGAATGTTGACAAGATTGGATCCATTTGAAGAGGAGCACACCGGTTGGAAAGACAAACTCGATGATCGAGAAGGATAAGTATTCACATAGAAATATGAGAACACCGCTTAGAAAAGGTATGGAATCAACACTTGACTTCGAAGCAACTCGAATACCACAACTCAAAACAAAACAAAGGATTGGCTTGCAGAATAGGCCAGAACAAACATATGATAGAGATTTCATCCAAAGTTTTCATGGTGGGGCCTACACGGGCTCGATCGTACAGCACCATCATCTACAATGCAGTGCACATGACATACAAAGCGTCCCCGAGTCGGCATAGCCAAGGACTCTTTAAGACAGAACGAGACCACTGTAGAACCAACCGTGAATAGGCGGACCACTAGACGTCGAACCCCAATTTCATATCATATATCTGTCGGAAAGATATCCTAAGAGCTACTTGAATTCCCACTTATAAACTCCCGGAATTTTCCGGTTATGCAATCAGGTGTTGGGGATACAGGGGAAGCATAATATCTCACCCAAAACTAGCAAATCCTACATCCAGCTGTATCCATCCTTCAACACATAACCAAGAAACCTTCGGAAATTGTTTACCCCAACCTTCGAAAAGCATCCGTTATACGAGTTATGGCAATACTCCCGAACTCCCGCCCCAGTACTGGGTGGCATCGAGGTTATCTCACCAACAACTGCATAAAAGAGTTTTTCGATGTCGGCGAAACTAAACTCAGGTATTCCAGAACTGCAACGATAAAATTGTGACGACAACACCTCGGAGCTCAACTCCCCGGGACACTGCCACAACCCCTAAATGTCAGGAGGCACCAAGAACAATGTTCTCGTCACAAAACCATCAGAACGATTCCAAGATACCGGCATGATCCTAAATTTTTTTAGTGAAATTTGAGAAGAGAAGAGTCAAAACTCTATGTCAGGATGCCTCACCAGAGCGGCGAAGGGACTAAGGAGTAAAAATAATTTCTAACTCTCCGATATATATAATCCTAAATGACTCAAAACATTTTTCTAAACTCAACAACGCCAGCGATTCGATCAAGCAGGGGGGCTCCTAAGGTTGGAGAAGGCTCTGATTACCAACTTGTAATGCCCTCGATGCGGCTATATCACCCACGTGTCAAAGCACGACTTAGAGGCATAACCACATTGAAAGCAATGTGCAAGTGAGGTAATCTTCACACAATCCATGTAATACATAAGGGACAAAGATACATAGTTGGCTTACAATTGCCACTTCACACAATTACATGAGTAAAGCATTACATCATCCAAATACAATCAAGGCCCGACTACAGAGCCAAAAATAAAAGAAGACTACCCCAAATGCTACACAGATCCCCGATCATCCCGACTGGGCTCCACTACTGATCAACTAAAACGAAACAACACAAAGGACAAGATCTTCATCGAGCTCCTCCTGAGCTTGGTTGCGTCACATGCACGGTTCAACGGCACCTGCAAGCTGGTTTTGGAAGTATTTGTGAGTCAAGGGGACTTAGTAATCTCACACCCTCGCGATCAAGACTATTTAAGCTTATAGGAAAGGCAAAGGTATGAGGTGGAGCTGCAGCAAGCGACTAGCATATATGGCGGAAAACATACGCAAATGAGAGCGAGAAGAGAAGGCAAAAGCACGGTCGAACAACTATGATCAAGAAGTGATCCTAGAATAACCTACGCCAAACATAACTCCAACACCGTGTTCACTTCCCGGACCCCGCCGAGAAGAGACCGTCACGGTAACACACGTGGTTGATGTATTTTAGTTAAGATCAACTTCAGGTTTTCTACAACCGGACATTAACAAATTCCCATCTTCCCATAACCGCGGGCACGGCTTTGGAAAGTTCAAATCCTTGCAGGGGTGTCCCAACTTAGCCCATCACAAGCTCTCACGGTCAACGAAGGATATTCCTTCTAGCGGGAAGACCCGATCAGACTCGGAATCCCGGTTACAAGACATTTCGATAATGGTAAAACAAGACCAGGAAAGCCACCCGAATGTGCCGACAAATCCCGATAGGAGCTGCACATATCTCGTTCTCAGGGCACACTGGATTGTCCAAACTTCCGGTAGGCCAGCCCAGAGTTACCCCTGGTGGCCACCGATGGCTGACAAGTTGGACCAACACTCAGAGGAGCACTGGCCCGGGGGTTTAAATAAAGATGACCCTTGGGCAGGCCTACCCAAGGGAAAGAAAAGGCTAGGTGGCAAATAGTAAAACCAATGTTGGGCCTTGTTGGAGGAGTTTTATTCAAGGCGAATTGTCAAGGGGTTCCCATTATAACCCAACCGCGCAAGGAACGCAAAATCCAGGAACATAACACCGATATGACAGAAACTAGGGCGGCAAGAGTGGAACAAAACACCAGGCATAAGGCCGAGCCTTCCACCCTTTACCAAGTATATAGATGCATTAATTAAATAAGAGATATTGTGATATCCCAACAAGTAAACATGTTCCAACAAGGAACAACATCTCCATGTTCCAACAAGGAACAAACTTCAATCTTCACCTGCAACTAACAACGCTATTAGAGGGGCTGAGCAAAGCGGTAACATAGCCAAACAACGGTTTGCTAGGACAAGGTGGGTTAGAAGCTTGACTTAACAATATGGGAGGCATGATAAGCAAGTGGTAGGTATCGCAGCATAGGCATAGCAAAAGAGCGAGCAACTAGCAAGCAAAGATAGAAGTGATTTCGAGGGTATGGTCATCTTGCCTGAAATCCCGCAAGGAAGAAGAACGAGTCCATGAAGAAGACAAACGGACGTAGATGAATGAGTCCTCACAAACGCGACGTTATTGGAACCAACCCGAAGAAGCAACACCGGAAAGAAGCACACAACATAGTAAACAAACCACACACGAACATGGTATGATATGCGGGATGCGGTATGTGATGCATATGCAAGATTTGACAAGGAATTATTGAACCTGGCCTCAACTTGCAAAACCAAGAGTGCCACTGGAAAGGTGAGGTGATTTCGGTTGAAATCGATATAAAGATCATCGGAATCGGATGCACGGTTTGGAAATGGCAAGCAAAACAAATATGACACCGGTCTGCGATAAACCGCAAGTAGCCATCTAAATGCATCAAGTTAAATATGCTACAACAGTCAAACATGGCAACAAAATACATGGCAGGGATCCACTCATGAAGCTTGTCAAAAGATGAACACTGAGCTACGGCTAATTCATCCATTAATAGGTTCAAACCGATTGTATGCTGTAGTCCGAGCACTTTTGCGATAGTTCTAGACCGATTGTATGCCTTGCTTGATTGATTGAGTGAAATGTTTGTGTTTGTCTCATGTGCATATGGGTAGTGCTTTCTCATTAGACCTCATTCTATTCGAATCTCTCCCCTCTAAACCCATCAGATGCCTTCGAGACGTGACCCCGGATTTGCTTTCCCACCGGAGCTCACTCAGTTGATCCAGCAACAGAATACCCTGATGCAGTTGTTAGTCCAGAACCAAGGCAACAACAACAACAACAACAACAACAATCTACCACCACCACCACCACCAGTTGACAACTTAGCCCGCTTTCTGAGGTTGCAGCCACCGGTGTTTTCTAGTAGCACCGAGCCCATAGTAGCAGATGATTGGCTCCGCAGGATTGGAAGGGAGTTAACCACTGCAGGATGTACCGATGCCGAGAAGGTGCATTTTGCTGCACATCAGTTGGATGGACCAGCAGCCTCATGGTGGGAGAATTACACTGTCACCTACCCTATAGGCACGGTGACATGGGATTAGTTTCAGCAAGCTTTCCGTACGGCCCATGTCTCAACTGGAGCAATGAGTATGAAGAAGCGTGAGTTTCGCAACTTACGCGAGGGGAACCGTACTATGGCTCAGTACGTGGATGAGTTTAGCAAGTTATCTTGCTATGCCCCTGATGATGTGGCCACAGATGCCGCAAAGCAGGAGAAGTTTATGGAAGGGCTGAATGATGAGATGAGCATGCAGTTGATGGTGGCAACATTCAACAACTACCAGGAGTTGGTAGATAAGGCTCTTATGATTGAAGGGAAGCAGCAGCAGATTGAGAGCCATAAGAGGAAGTATGGACAAGGGAGGTATAACTGAGGAGCTCAGCAGAAGGCCCGCCTAATCCCGAACTCGGGAGGACTTGTTCATAACCATGGAGGCCACAACCATAATGGATAACCATACTGGCCCAAGGAATGGGAATGGGAATGATCAAGCAACAATCAGAACCGCCCCAATCCAGCCACACCCACCAAGAGAGATCTAAGTCACATTACTTGCTATAAGTGCGGGAAGACTGGACACTATGCCACGGAGTGCCCTGAAGGGAAGAATGGAAACGGGAATGGGAGCGCTGGAAAGAAGCCCAATCCATTCAACAAAGGACAAGTGAACCACGTTAACGTGGAGGAGGTTGAAGAGCAGCCAAACGCGGTTATAGGTAAGTTTTTGGTTAAGTCATTTACCGCTCTTGTTCTTTTTGATACTGGTGCATCGCATTCATACATATCAAGGGAATTCGTGGATAAGTTTAAACTACCTACCCAAACCCTTAGGACCCCTCTATTAGTAAGTTCACCTGGAGCAGAGTATATGGCTAGTCGATGGTGCGACCAGATACCCTTAACCATTGGCAACCATGTTTTTCCGTCCGACCTAATTATCTTGGAGTCACAAGGATTGGATGTGATATTAGGAATGGACTGGATGTCAAAGTACGGAGGAAGTATTGACTATGTTAGTAGGTCAATTTGTCTCACCACCCTGGAGGGAAAAATGATCAAGTACGTATCTAGGCATGCGCCAAGGAGTAGTCAAGTGAATACCCTCACGGGAGTTGTTCAGGAGGAAGTGCCTGTAGTAAAGGATTACCCGGATGTTTTCCCAGAGGAGTTACCAGGCATGCCACCGGATCGAGATATCGAGTTTTTGATAGAGCTATTGCCAGGCACAGGGCCAATATCCAAGAGACCCTATCGGATGCCCGCGAATGATCTGGAGGAGATTGAGAAACATATCAAGGAGTTATTAGAGAAAGGTTACATTCGACGGAGTTCATCACCATGGGGAGCCCTGGTGCTTTTGGTTGAGAAGAAGGATAAGTCCCTAAGAATGGTTGTTGATTATCGGGCCTTGAATGAAGTGACGATTAAGAACAAGTACCCATTGCCGATGGTCAATGATCTGTTTGACTAGCTGCAAGGAGCTAAGGTGTTTTCGAAGATCGATCTGCAATCGGGATACCATCAGTTGAAGATACGAGAGAAGGATATACCAAAGACAACATTTACCACACGGTACGGGTTATACGAATACACGGTCATGTCGTTTGGACTGACTAACGCCCCTGCCTATTTCATGAGCATGATGAACAAGGTGTTCATGGAATATTTGGATAAGTTTGTTGTGGTGTTCATTGATGATATAATGGTATATTCGAAGAACGAGGAGGAGCACGAAGAGCATTTGCGATTGGTTCTCGAGAAACTTAGGGAACATCAGTTGTATGCAAAGTTCAGCAAATGCGAGTTTTGGTTGAAGGAAGTCGGATTCCTTGGACATGTTATATCAGGAGAAGGTATAGCAGTAGACCACACCAAGGTTCAATCAGTCACTGAATGGTTGGAACCCACTTTAGTTAGCGAGATCCGCAGTTTCCTTGGACTCGTAGGATACTATCATAGATTCATTGAGAATTTTTCCAAGATTGCGAAGCCAATGACGGAGTTATTGAAGAAGGATACCAAGTTTAAATGGATGGAAGATTGCGAGGCAAGTTTCCAGGAGCTGAAGAAACGTTTGACTACAGCCCCAGTGCTGACACTTCCGGATATACGTAAGGATTTCCAAGTGTATTGCGACGCCTCTCGCCTAGGACTTGGAAGTGTGCTTATGCAGGACGGAAGAGTTGTTTCGTATGCCTCGCGACAACTGAAACAACATGAGTTGAATTATGCCACGCATGATTTGGAGCTAGCAGCCGTAGTGCATGCGTTGAAGACATGGAGACATTATCTTATTGGAAACCATTGTGATGTGTACACGGATCATAAGAGTTTGAAGTACATCTTCACACAGAAGGAGCTGAACCTTAGGCAGAGAAGATGGTTGGAGCTTATAAAGGATTATGGCATGAAGCTTCACTATCATCCAGGAAAGGCCAATGTTGTAGCAGACGCTTTGAGCCGGAAGAGTTATGCTAATACCCTAGAGAGCACGGGATGGCCGAAGGAGTTAGCAGAGGATCTCCGGGAACTTAGATTGGAGATTGTTCCTAGAGGTTTTGTTGCAACAATGGAGGTTCAGTCTACATTGTTGGGAAAGATCCGAGAAGCTCAAAAGGACGACAAAGAGATTACCGAGATAAAAGAGAGAATGAGTGAAGGAAAGGCCAAAGGTTTTCGTGAGGATGAGCATGACACCTTATGGTTTGAGGACCGTGTTTATGTGCCCAATAACACAGAGATCAGGAAGTTAATACTTTAGGAGGCACATGACTCACCATACTCGATACACCCCGGAAACACCAAGATGTATTTGGATTTGAAGGAATGTTTCTGGTGGACAGGGATGAAGAAGGATATCGCCGAGTATGTAGCCGTATGTGATGTATGCCAGAGAGTGAAGGCAGAGCATCAAAAGCCAGCAGGATTGCTACAGCCTATGCCAATACCCGAATGGAAGTGGGATAAACATGACATATATTTTATCACTGGATTGCCCAGGACAAAATCAGGATATGATTCTATATGGGTAGTAGTTGACCGCTTGACCAAAGTGGCACACTTTATCCGAGTGAAAACAACTTATACTAGTGCAAAGTTGGCCAAGATATATATGACCAGGATCGTATGTCTGCATGGAGTTCCGAGGACCATCGTATCAGATAGAGGGACACAGTTTACCTCAAAGTTTTGGCATCAGCTACACCAGACCTTGGGAATGAGATTGGAGTTCAGTACAACATTTCACCCGCAGACCGATGGACAGACCGAGAGAGTCAACCATTTTCTGGAGGATATGTTGAGAGCCTGTGCGCTACACTATGGATCTAGCTGGGATGACAATTTGCCTTACGCAGAGTTCTCATACAACAATAGTTACCAAGCCAGTCTTAAGATGGCACCGTTCGAATCCCTTTATGGACGAAGGTGCAGAACACCATTGATGTGGGATGAAGTTGGAGACCGACAGTTGTTTGGACCAGACTTGATCAAAGAGTATGAGGAGAAGGTTAAACTGATTCGGGATAGACTGAAGATAGCTCAGTCCAGGCAGAAGAGTTATGCAGATTCGAAACGCAAGGAGGTAACCTATGAAATTGGAGACAGAGCATATCTGCGAGTATCACCTTTGCGAGGAGTGAAACGCTTTGGAGTCAAGCGAATTTGTAGGACCGTATCGTGTTTTGGAATGGATGGGAGAAGTTTCCTACAAGTTGGAGTTACCTGAAGGACTGTCAGGAGTTCATGGTGTGTTTCACATTTCCCAGTTGAAGAAGTGCCATGCTGAGATGGCCGAAATACCGCTAAAAGATACCGTACCCTTGGAGGCGATTCAGTTGGACAATGATTTGACTTATGAGGAGAAGCCAGTCAAGATTTTGGAGTTTGCTAGTCGATTCACCCGCAGCAAGGTTATCAAGTTTTGCAAAGTTCAATAGAGCCACCATGCCGAGGACGAAGCCACATGGGAACAAGAGGATGATCTTCGCAAAGACAACCCACACCTATTTTCTAGCCAACCCGAATCTCGAGGGCGAGATTCATCTTAAGGGGGTAGGTTTGTAACATCCCAAATTTTCAAATTTGGAATGTTATACATAGATCATTCTTGCATATCATATTTTATTGCATTTCGTCTCGCGATCCTCGAAATCCTAAGCAACTCAAGGACCCTCGGAGAGAGTTGGGGATTTCCCCGGTTTTCAAATTTGATTTTATCAAATATTGAAACGAGGATTTTTGGTTTTAATTATTTTTCTCTCCGAAAATATTTCATATTAAAGTATATGAGAGGAGATAATATGACTTCTCCAAAATAATTGAAATATTGGAGGGAAAATATTAAAACCAAAATTTTGTTTTTATTTGGATTTTGTTGCAATTTTGTTTGCATTAGAAAAAAATTGCACGTTTTCAAAATTGCATTTTAGGGCCAAGAAAATGTTCGTCTCATTCAAAATATTTTATTTAGACGGTGAAAATTTGTTTTGGCATTTTTAGATTTTTATTTTATTTTCTAGGATTTTTTAGTTTCGGTGGATTTTTTAAAAAAAGTTGCACAGTGGCTAACTGGGCCGAAGCCCAGCCGCCGGCCCGCTTTCCCCGCGACGCCGTCTCCCTCCAGGAGACCACCGCTGCCGCGCCACCTCGGACCAGGAGTCCGGCCAGGACTCCGCCTCCGCCGCCCTTGATCCCTCCCCAAGCCACCCCTCCCCTCCCCTTTAAACACCCAGCCCCCCACACCGCCACCACCACCCGCCACCGCCGCCCGTAGCCCCGTCGCAG
>NC_041388.1:213033817-213092192 GCF_002162155.2 Triticum dicoccoides
GCCGCCTGCCCTCGTGGCCGCCGCCGCCGCCTACCCGCGTTGCCCCGCCGCTCGCCGGAGCCGCCCGCTGCGCCGGACTTCGCCGGAGGTAGAACCATTTGTTTTTTTAAACCCAGTTCGGTTTTTTTAGAAAAACCCTAGTTCGTTTTTTTGGCTAGATCGGTTCGCCGGGTTTTCCCGGTTTTTCTTTTTAGCGGACGTTCGTCCGTACGTTCGTTTTAACGAGCGGTTTTTGCCCGTTAGTTACAGACAACGAACACTCGTTCATTAGCCTGTTCATCAGTTTTGTTTTATCGGATTTTTCCGTGGTTATTTCTGATCGCGATTTCTGGTCCGATCTTCGTTCAAGTTTATCTTTTCGCTCGTTTGTCGGAATCAGGCGATTCAAGCGCCTAGATCTTCGTCTCGAGACCCTCTTTCTGTTTAAACAACTTGAACAAGCTTTTACTATTGTAAAATTTGACCTAGGTCCAGATGAGTAAACGGATCTTGTTTCTTTTGCCGTTTGAGTTTCGTTGCTCTGTTTGATTCGATTCTTTTTGCTAATCGGAGTTCTTAAGTTGAACTTTCTGGTAGATCTTCTTATTTGAGTTTTACCCGTGTTTCTTCACTTGATTGCTTATGTATGCTATTGTTTGTTTGCGATAGAATTCCCGGAGTGCGAAGCGTGTTATTTGGAGTCCCTAGGTTTCGCGGATCGTCAACAAGGCAAGTAACACTTTGATCATATCCCTTTATCACCCAGTTTTTATGCATTAGTTCCAATCCTCTCAAACATTGCATGGTTAGGATGTCATTAACATGTGGATGGGAAGTAGCTGATGAGGTAGAACCTATTGCCCGGTTATATTCAAACCTTGGGAGTTACTTATACGAATTGCTTATATTGCTATGATATGCTCGTAGATGTGGTTTGGGTGAGTGAAATCCATGACAGATATGAGATTGTTAAATAATGGTTTAACTTAAGGTGGCAACTTGAATACACATCTGGGTGGATTGAGGCACCTGGAGTACCCAGTGTTGCCTGTATTTTTGGAAATCCCGGGGTTCCGTGTGGTTTTTCCTATGGACCACCACCCAGGCTCAAAGGGAACTAGGATGATTCATGCTAGAAACTTCCGTGTGCAGCCACAAGCTATTATGGGCTCTAGCATAGTTGAGTTAGTTACGTGAAGCTCTTTAAGAGGTGGATCAGCAGGTAGTGGGTTGTAGGTTTGGTATGGTCTGCCCGGAGTAGAGAGTTAATGTTTCTGAAAGACTGTGTCTCGGACATCCGTTTGTCAAACATCATGTAGTGCGAGAAATTCAAAGGAGGCGATCGAGTATTGTGGGGAAAAGTGCGCAAACCTATGCAGAGTGTACAATATAATCATGGTTAGCCGTGTCCCCGGTTATGGACATCTTGAGTATCTAGTACTTGGAGTATCTTAAGTATCTCATCACTCTTTAAAATAATTGTTGGGTTGATAATTACTTTAATTGGGATTGAGTTGGAGGAACCTTCTCAATGATGTTTCAACTACCATGATAGTTAAATTAAAATCTATTTCTTTGTTGTAGGGAAAAATTGGCTTTTCGCAAAACTGTAACCATAGAGCTTTCCACCAGCCAAATATGCATGTAGTGATAGCATTATTCTGTTCTTGCTCTACATTGTTACTTTGCCAGCATATTCCATGTGTTGACCCGTTTCGGGATGCAACGTATTATGTTGCAGACTTTTCAGACGAGGAGTAAGGTTCGTTAGGTTGTTGCCGTGCAGCTCAGCTATGCCGTTGGAGTTGATGGACTCACTTTATCTTCCAAGCCTTCCGCTGTTATCGTATTAGATGGCCTTAAGCCATATTTATTGTAATAAGTTCTCTTTGGAGACATTCGATGTAATAAGTGTGTGATTGCTACTCTGTTATAAATCCTCGAGTACTGTGTGTGTCAGCATTACCGATCCAGGGATGACACTGAAGCACAGAGACTTGACCGTTTGAGGTCGGGTCGCTACAGTTCGCTTATGGTGGGTTGCGAGAGTGACAGAAGCTTAAACCCGAGTAGGTGGGCTATGGCGTATGGGATAAAGAGGACTTGATACTTAATGCTATGGTTGGTTTCACGACCTTAATGATCTTTAGTAGTTGCGGATGCTTGCTAGAGTTCCAATCATAAGTGCATATGATCCAAGTAGAGAAAGTATGTTAGATCATGCCTCTCCCTCATATAGAATGCAAGAATGATTATCGGTACTTGTTATCGATTGCCTAGGGACAAATAACTTTCTTGTTGACACAAACCCTTTTACTAAACACCTAACTTTTATTATCTTGCAAAGTAATTCTCATTTTATTCTTGCAAAGTAGTTCTAGCATCACACATACAAAATAGTTTCATACTTGTTTCCGATAAAGCAAACGTCAAGTGTGCGTAGAGTTGTATTGGTGGTCGATAGAACTTGAGGGAATATTTGTTCTGCCTTTAGATCCTCGTTGGGTTCAACACTCTTATTTATCTTAAAATGCTACAAACGATCCCCTATACTTGTGGGTTATCAAGACCTTTTTCTGGCGCATTGTCGGGGAGTTATAGCGTGGGGTGAATATTCTCATGTGTGCTTGTTTGCTTTATCACTAAGTAGTTTTTATTTCCTGTTCTAAGTTGTTCTCCATCTTTAGTTATGGATATGGAACACGAAACACTAAAAAAGTTAGTTATACCTGCTACTCATGGAGATGGGGAACCTACTAAAACCCTCAATGCTTGTTATGTGATAGATATTATGCACTACTTTGACAATCCTGAGAAAACCCCATTCAATTATAACGGGAGTAACGTTGGATCAACGTGAATACTTTAGGGATTTCTACCTCTTGAGCACTGCGTTGGTTTTCCCTTGAAGAGGAAAGGGTGATGCAGCAAAGTAGCGTAAGTATTTCCCTCAGTTTTTGAGATTCAAGGTATCAATCTAGTAGGAGGCCACACGCAAGTCCCTCGTACCTATACAAACAAATAAGAACCTCGCAACCAACGCGATAAAGGGGTTGTCAATCCCTTCATGGTCACTAACGAGAGTGAGATCTGATAGAGATAATAATGATAAGATAAATATTTTTGTTATTTTTATGATATAGATTGAAAGTAAAGATTGCAAAATAAATGGTAATAGAAATAACTTGTTGACGGGAGATTAATATAATGGAGAATAGACCCGAGGGCCATAGGTTTCACTAGTGGCTTCTCTCAAGATAGCATAAATATTACGGTGGGTGAATAAATTACTGTCGAGCAATTGATAGAAAAGCGAATAATTATGAGAATATCTAGGCATGATCATGTATATAGGCATCACGTCCATGACAAGTAGACCGACTCCCGCTTGCATCTACTACTATTACTCCACACATTGACCGCTATCCATCATGCATCTAGAGTATTAAGTTCATAAGAACAGAGTAATGCATTAGGTAAGATGACATGATGTAGATGGATAAACTCAATCAATATAATATAAACCACATCTTTTTATCCTCGATGGCAACAATACAATACGTGTCATTTCCCTTTCTGTCACTGGGATCGAGCACCGCAAGATTGAACCCAAAGCTAAGCACTTCTCCCATTGCAAGAAAGATCAATCTAGTAGGCCAAACCAAACTGATAATTCGAAGAGACTTGCAAAGATAACCAATCATACATAAAAGATTTCAGAGAAGAATCAAATATTGTTCATAGATATACTTGATCATAAACCCACAATTCATCGGATCTCGACAAACACACCGCAAAAAGAGTTACATCGAATAGATCTCCAAGGAGATCGAGGAGAACTTTGTATTAAAATCCAAAGAGAGAGAAGAATCCATCTAGCTAATAGCTATGGACCCGAAGGTCTGAAGTAAACTACTCACACATCATCGGAGGGGCCATGGAGTTGATGTAGAGGCCCTCCGTGATTGATGCCCCCTCCAGCGGAGCTCTGGAAAAGGCCCCAAGATGGGATCTCTTGGGTACATAAGGTTGCGGCAGTGGAAATAGGGTTTCGTGGTGCTCCTGGATGTTTTCAGGGTGTATGAGCATATATAGGAGGAAGAAGTAGGTCGGTTGAGCCAGAGGGGCCCACGAGGGGGAGGGCACGCCCCCTGCCTCGTGGCCTCCTTGGTTGTTTCTTGACGTCCACTCCAAGTCATCTGGATCATGTTTGTTCCAAAAATCACGCTCCCGAAGGTTTCATTCCGTTTGGACTCCGTTTGATATTCCTTTTCTACGAAACACCGAAATAGGCAAAAAATAGCAATTTGCATTGGGCCTTGGGTTAATAGGTTAGTCCCAGAAATAATATAAAAAGTGTAAAATAAAGCCCATTAAACATCCAAAACAGAATATATAATAGCATGTAACAATAAAAAATTATAGATACGTTGGAGACGTATCAAGCATCCCCAAGCTTAATTCCTGCTCGTCCTCGAGTAGGTAAATGATAAAAACAGAATTTTTGATGTGGAATGCTTTCTAGCATATCCTTCAATGTAATTTTATTTATTGGCATGAATGTTCAAATCCAAAAGATTCAAGATAAAATTTTAATGTTGACATAAAAATAATAATACTTCAAGCATGCTAACCAAGCAATTATGTCTTATGAAAATAACATGGCCAAAGAAAGATTATCCCTACAAAATCATATAGTTCGGCCATGCTTCCTTTTCGTCACACAAAATGCCCTCATCATGCACAACCCCGATGACAAGACAAGCAATTGTTTCATACTTAGCCTTTTCAAACTATTTCAACTTTTACACAATATATGAGCGTGAGCCATAGACATAGCACTATGGGTGGAATAGAATATAATGATTGAGGTTGTGTGAGAAGACAAAAAGGATAAAGTCTCACATTGACGCGGCTAATCAATGGGCTATGGAGATGCCCACCGATTGATGTCAATGCAAGGAGTAAGGATTGCCATGCAACAGATGCACTAGAGCTATAAATATATGAAAGCTCATCAAAGAAACTAAGTGGGTGTGCATCCAACTTGCTTGCTCACGAAGACCTAGGGCATTTGAGGAAGCCCATCATTGGAATATACAAGCCAAGTTATATAATGAAAAATTCCCACTAGTATATGAAAGTGACAAAATAAGAGACTCTCTATCATGAAGATCATGGTGCTACTTTGAAGCACAAGTGTGGAAAAAGGATAGTAACATTGTCCCTTCTCTCTTTTTCTCTCATTTTTTTATTTGGGCCTTCTTCTCTTTTTTTATGGCCTCTTTTTTCTTTCGTCCGGAGTCTCATCCCGACTTGTGGGGGAATCATAGTCTCCATCATCCTTTCCTCACATGGGACAATGCTCTAATGATGATCATCACACTTTGATTTACTTACAACTCAAGAATTACAACTCGATACTTAGAACAAAATATGACTCTATGTGAATGCCTCCGGCGGTGTACTGGGATATGCGATGAATCAAGAGTGACATGTATGAAAAATTAAGCATGGTGGCTTTGCCACAAATACGATGTCAACTACATGATCATACAAGGGAATATGAGAATGATGATGCGTGTCATAATAAATGGAACGGTGGAAAGTTGCATGGCAGTATATCTCGGAATGGCTATGGAAATGCCATAATAGGTAGGTATGGTGGCTGTTTTGAGGAAGATATAAGGAGGCTTATGTGTGATAGAGCGTATCATATCACGAGGTTTGGATGCACCGGCGAAGTTTGCACCAACTCTCAAGGTGAGAAAGGGCAATGCACAGTACCGAAGAGGCTGGCAATGATGGAAGGGTGAGAGTGCGTATAATCCATGGACTCAACATTAGTCATAAAGAACTCACATAATTATTGCAAAAATCTACAAGTCATCAAAACCAAGCACTACGCGCATTCTCCTAGGGGGATAGATTGGTAGGAAAAGACCATCGCTCGTCCCCGACCGCCATTCATAAGGAAAGCAATCAAAGAACACCTCATGCTTCAAATTTGTCACACAACATTGACCATACGTGCATGCTACGGGACTTGCAAACTTCAATACAAGTATTTCTCAATTTCACAATTACTCAACTGGCACACCTCTAATATTACCATCTTTATATCTCAAAACAACTATCAAGTATCCAACTTCTCTTAGTATTTAATGCACCTTAAGGTTTTTATCTTGGATGCCTATCATATTAGGACTAATTTTATAACCAAAGAAAATTACCATGCTGTTCTAAAGGACTCTTAAAATAATATAAGTGAAGCATGAGAGATCAATAATTTCTATAAAATAAAACCACCACCATTCTCTAAAAGATATAAGCGAAGCACTAGAGCAAAATTATCTAACTCAAAAGATATAAGTGAAGCACATAGAGTATTCTAATAAATTCCGATTCATGTGTGTCTCTCTCAAAAGGTGTGTACAGCAAGGATGATTATGGTAAACTAAAAATAAAAGACTCAAATCATGCAAGAGGCTCCAAGCAAAACACATATCATGTGGTGAATAAAAATATAGCTCCAAGTAAAGTTACCGATGGACGAAGACGAAAGAGGGGATGCCTTCCGGGGCATCCCCAAGCTTAGGCTTTTGGTTGTCCTTGGATTTTACCTTGGGGTGCCTTGGGCATCCCCAAGCTTAGGCTCTTTCCACTCCTTGTTCCATAATCCATCAAATCTTTACCCAAAACTTGAAAACTTCACAACACAAAACTTAAACAGAAAATCTCATGAGCTCCGTTAGCGAAAGAAAACAAAACACCACTTCAAGGTACTGTAATGAAATCATTCTTTATTTATATTGGTGTTAAACCTACTGTATTCCAACTTCTCTATGGTTCATACACTCAAATACTAGCCATAGATTCATCAAAATAAGAAAACAACACACGAAAAACAGAATCTGTCAAAAACAGAACAGTCTGTAGTAATCTGTAGGTTTCGAATACTTCTGGAACCCCAAAAATTCTAAAATAGATGTATGGACATAAGGAATTTATCTATTAATCATCTTCAAAAATAATTAACTAAATATCACTCTCCAATAAAAAATGGCAGCAAATCTCGTGAGCGCTAAAGTTTCTGTTTTTTACAGCAAGATCGCAAAGACTTTCCCCAAGTCTTCCCAAAGGTTCTACTTGGCACAAATAGTAATTAAAAGCATAAAACCACATCCAAACAGACGGTAGATGAATTATTTATTACTAAACAGAATCAAAAAGAAAGAAACAAAAATAAAATTGGGTTGCTTCCCAACAAGCGCTATCGTTTAACGCCCCTAGCTAGGCATAAAAGCAAGGATAGATCTAGGTATTATCATCTTTGGTATTCGGAAAGAAAAGAGAAAATTTCTTTTCTATAGCATTTATCTTTCTATTTTGAGAGAGCACGTGGCCATTAAATGTGGAAGAAAGATTAAGCACGTTGCAGAAATTTGCATCTAAACTAGCCCTCATTTCCTTGATAACTTCATTTTGGTAAAAGCACAAAAGAGAGGTGGACTCCACCTTCTCACTCACGGGGTGCCCAAATTTAGTTTTCATCTTTTCATAAGTATCTATGGGATCCCCCTCAAGAAAACCTACTTCAAAAATAGAATCTAGAACTTGTTTGAACGAAGAGGGCAAACCAATATAAAAGCTTTTCAGGTATATCTCAATTTGATATTGGGGCACATAGCTAGCTCGTATCCTTAATAGCCTATCCCAAGCATATTTCAAAGATTCATCAAGTAAGTAACGAAAAATTCTGAGATCATCTTCATCAAAATTATTCAAAATCTCATTGATAACCCCGATAGGTATTTCCATAGCATCATTATTTATGAGCTTAGAGAGGACACATGGACTATCCAGGGTAAAACCCGGGAGAGGACCCTTAGCCCTTCTTGAATCGGCCATGGAACAAGAAAAATAAATGGGAAAAGGCAAATAAAATGGCAAGGGTGAAGTGGGGGAGAGGAAAACGAGAGGCAAATGGCAAATAATGTAATGTGAGGGATAAGAGTTTGTGACGGGTACTTGGTATGTCTTGACTTGTGCGTAGACTCCCCGGGAACGGCGCCAGAAATCCTTCTTGCTACCTCTTGAGCACTGCATTGGTTTTCCCTTGAAGAGGATAGGGTGATGCAGCAAAGTAGCATAAGTATTTCCCTCAGTTTTTGAGATTCAAGGTATCAATCTAGTAGGAGGCCACACGCAAGTCCCTCGTACCTATACAAACAAATAAGAACCTCGCAAAGGGGTTGTCAATCCCTTCATGGTCACTAACGAGAGTGAGATCTGATAGAGATAATAATGATAAGATAAATATTTTTGTTATTTTTATGATATAGATTGAAAGTAAAGATTGCAAAATAAATGGTAATAGAAATAACTTGTTGACGGGAGATTAATATAATGGAGAATAGACCCGAGGGCCATAGGTTTCACTAGTGGCTTCTCTCAAGATAGCATAAATATTACGGTGGGTGAATAAATTACTGTCGAGCAATTGATAGAAAAGCGAATAATTATGAGAATATCTAGGCATGATCATGTATATAGGCATCACGTCCATGACAAGTAGACCGACTCTTGCCTGCATCTACTACTATTACTCCACACATTGACCGCTATCCATCCTGCATCTAGAGTATTAAGTTCATAAGAACAGAGTAATGCATTAGGTAAGATGACATGATGTAGATGGATAAACTCAAGCAATATGATATAAACCCCATCTTTTTATCCTCGATGGAAACAATACAATACGTGCCATTTTCCTTTCTGTCACTGGGATCGAGCACCGCAAGATTGAACCCAAAGCTAAGCACTTCTCCCATTGCAAGAAAGATCAATCTAGTAGGCCAAACCAAACTGATAATTCGAAGAGGCTTGCAAAGATAACCAATCATACATAAAAGATTTCAGAGAAGAATCAAATATTGTTCATAGATATACTTGATCATAAACCCACAATTCATCGGATCTCGACAAACACACCGCAAAAAGAGTTACATCGAATAGATCTCCAAGGAGATCGAGGAGAACATTGTATTAAAATCCAAAGAGAGAGAAGAATCCATCTAGCTAATAGCTATGGACCCGAAGGTCTGAAGTAAACTACTCACACATCATCGGAAGGGGCCATGGAGTTGGTGTAGAGGCCCTCCGTGATCGATGCCCCTCCGGCGGAGCTCCGGAAAAGGCCCCAAGATGGGATCTCTTGGATACAGAAGGTTGCGGCAGTGGAAATAGGGTTTCGTGGTGCTCCTGGATGTTTTCGGGGTGTATGAACATATATAGGTGGAAGAAGTAGGTCGGTTGAGCCACGAGGGGCCCACGAGGGGCCCACGAGGGGGAGGGCGTGCCTAGGGGGGTAGGCGCGCCCCCTGCCTCGTGGCCTCCTTGGTTGTTTCTTGACGTCCACTCCAAGTCCTCTGGATCACGTTTGTTCCAAAAATCACGCTCCCGAAGGTTTCATTCTATTTGGACTCCGTTTGATATTCCTTTTCTGCGAAACTCTGAAATAGGCAAACAACAATTTGCACTAGGCCTTGGGTTAATAGGTTAGTCCCAAAAATAATATAAAAGTGTAAAATAAAGCCAATTAAACATCCAAAACAGAACATATAATAGCATGGAACAATAAAAAATTATAGATACATTGGAGACGTATCAGGGATTATCGCTTGACTCATAAAGGGAAATTGTTATGGGATCAAATCCATATATTGAAGTGGTATGCTTGGAATCTATGCTCTAGATATGATTATACTTGTTGCTCTAGGATGAATGCTCCACATCTTCCCTTTTCATGCAAATTTAATGATAATGAAACCTTAGCTTCTTATGCTAATGGTATATATGATTACTACGATGTGGAACAAATTGAAGAATTTATTGCTTTTAAGGGTGCTTATGAAATTGAATCTTTGTTTGAAAAGTTTGAAGATTTTGATGATTCAGTTTATAGTCTTGAAAATCTTGCTATCCTTAAATATTGCTATGATAATTATAAATATAATTACGATATTGATATTGAGAATAACTCCGCTGTCCAAGAAGAGACTAATATTTTGCAAGAGTCTATGGAAGAAGAAATTGATGAAACTGTGAGCTCATTGGATGAAAAAGATGACGTGGAGAGCGAAGAAAAAATGGAGGAAGAGTGGATTAGCTGCCCGTGCCCACCTTCTAATGAGAGTAACTCTTCAACTCATACATTATTTAATGCCCCTTCATTCTTTTCGAAGGATGAATGCTATGATAATTGCCATGATCCCGTTGATTCATTTGAAATATCCCTTTTTGATGAACTTGATGCTTATTATGCTTGTGGCCAAGATGCCAATATGAATTATGCTTATGGAGATGAACTTGCTATAGTTCCTTATGTTAAGAATGACATTGTTGCTATTGCACACACACATGATAGTCCTATTATCTTTTTGAATTCTCCCAACTACACAATATCGGAGAAGTTTGCACTTATTAAGGATTACATTGATGGGTTGCCTTTTACTGTTGCACATGATGATTTTGATGAATATAATATGTATGTGCTTGCTGCTCCTACTTGTAATTATTATGAGCGAGGAACTATATCTCCACTTCTCTATGTTTCCAACATGATAAAATTGCAAGAAACTGCTTATGCTATATATTGGCCTTTACTTGATGTGCTTGAATTGTTCTTGTATGATATGCCGATGCATAGGAAGAGAGTTAGACTTCGTCATTGCATGATTTCTGTTGCTTTTTTCTCACTACTAAATTACAAATCGTTGTTGATTCAAATTGGCTTTGATATACCTTGGGATCCGGGTGGATCCATTACTTAAGCACTTTATGCCTAGCTTAATGGCTTTACAGAAAGTGCTGTCAGGGAGACAACCCGGAAGTTTTAGAGAGTCATTTATTACTGTTGAGTGCTTTTATAAAGTTTAAAAGCAAAAAAATATAGAGGGGAACACAAAACTTTTTCAAAAAGGAGAATGAAAGTGAGAGAGACAAGCATTGTTGAAGTGGGGGAGCTCCTTGAACTTTGTTCATGCTCACAGAAACTTTGTGAATCTTAATTACAAAAACTTCTCAACAAAAATAATTATCCCCTTGTACAATTCCATTGTATTTAAAAAATAATGTGCCTAGGTTTGCCTTTAGGATGTTTAAATTGCTTGCTGGTTTGTGCGGTGCAAAACAGAAACTCTGGCTGTAGTGTGCGATTTTACGTTTTTTTACTGGAACGCCAAACGGTTCTGAAACCTTTTGTACTGTATTTCTATGCAAAATGTTTATTTTTCCTATTTGTTTCAGAATTTTTAGAGTTACAGAAGTATGGTGGATATTCGAGTCTTTAAAGACTGTCCTGTTTTCACAGATTGCTGTTATAGCTTCATTATTTGCATATGTTGGAATTCTTGTTGAAGCCTCCTTGACTTGGGGCCATAGAATTGTGATAGCATACAGTGGGTAATGTTTGTTTATAATTATACAATAATGTTACAGCAATACATGATGAATTTCATTGCCATATTCACTAACCCCGCCACTAAAAGTTTGGTTAAGTTTTGTGTGGATGAAGTGTTCGAAGATTGAGGAGGTCTCGATGTAAGGAGAAGGAGGAGAGGCAAGAGCTCAAGCTTGGGGATGCCCAAGGCACCCCAAGTAAATATTCAAGGAGACTCAAGCGTCTAAGCTTGGGGATGCCCCGGAAGGCATCCCATCCTTCTTCAACAAGTATCGATATGTTTTCGGATTCGTTTCATTCATGTGATATGTGCAAATCTTGGAGCTTCTTTTGCATTTATTTTTCATTTTTCTTTTATGCACCATGCTGGTATGAGATAGTCCATGGTTGATTTATAGAATGCTCATTGCACTTCACTTATATCTTTTGAGTATGGCTTTATAGAATGCTCCATGTGCTTCACTTATATTATTTGAAGTTTGGATTGCCTGTTTCTCTTCACATAGAAAACCGTTGTTTGAAGAATGCTCTTTTGCTTCACTTATATTTATTAGAGCATGGTATTTTTATAAATGATGAAACTCTCATGCTTCACTTATTTCTATTTAGAGAGTCAACAGGAATTGGTCAATTGCATGGTTAGTCCTAAAATCTTACATAGAACTTATGGATCACGGAATATGATATGTTTGATTCCTTGCAATAGTTTTGCGATATAGAGATGGAATATGTGGGAGGTACTAGTAAATGGTTGTGGTTAGTAAGAATATTGGTGTTAAGGTTTGTGATTCCTGAAGCATGCACATATAGTCTCTCGTTATGCTATGAAGTTGGAGCATGATTTATTATTGATTGTCTTCCTTATGAGTGGCAGTCGGGGACGAGCGATGGTCTTTTCCTACCAATCTATCCCCTTAGGGGCATGCGTAGTAGTACTTTTCTTCAAGGGCTAATAAAATTTTGCAATAAGTATATGAGTTCTTTATGACTAATGTGAGTCCATGGATTATTCACACTCTTACCTTTCCGCAATTTTCTAGCCTCTACGGTACCGTGCATTGCCCTTTCTCACATCGAGACGTGGTGCAAACTTCGCAGGTGCATCCAAACCCCGTGATATGATACGCTCTATCACACATAAGCCTTATTATATCTTCCTCAAAACAGCCACCATACCTACCTATTATGGCTTTTCCATGACCATTCCGAGATATATTGCCATGCAACTTCCACCGCTTCCATTTGATGACTTGAGCATTCACTGTCATATTTCTTTGCATGATCATATAGTTGACATAGTAGTTGTGGCTCAGCCACTGTTCATCATTTTTCATACATGTTATGCTAGATCATTGCACATCCTGGTACATGCCAGAGGAATTCATATAGAGTCATACTTTGTCATAGGTATTGATACGTCTCCAACATATCTATAATTTATGAAGTATTCATGCTATTATATTATCCATCTTAGATGTTTTATATGCATTTATATGCTATTTTATATGATTTTTGGGACTAACCTATTAACCTAGAGCCTAGTGCCAGTTTCTGTTTTCCCTTGTTTTTGAGTATTGCAGAAAAGGAATACCAAACGGAGTCCCATTGACGTGCCAATTTTTGATGGTTTTTTATGGACCAAAAGAAGCCCCGGGAGTAAAAGAGTTGGGCCAGAAGAGTCCCGGGCTGTCCACGAGGGTGGGGGGCGCGCCCTACCCCCTGGGCGTGGGCCCCTATCTCGTGGACGATTCGGAGACCCCCTGACGTGAAACCGACGCCAAAAATTCATATAGATACAGAACCCCCCAGAAAATAACCTAGATCAGAAGTTCCGCTGCCGCAAGCCTCTATAGCCATGAGAAATCAATCTACGCCCTCTCTGGCACCCTGTCGGAGGGGGCCATCATCACCGGAGGCTATGGAGGAGGATCCCGGAGGGGCCATCATCACCATGAAGGCCAAGGACCAGAGGGAGAACCTCTCCCCATCCAGGGGGGAGGTGCTACCTCTTGAGCACTGTGTTGGTTTTCCCCGAAGAGGAAGCGATGATGCAGCAAAGTAGCATAAGTATTTCCCTCAGTTTTTGAGAACCAAGGTATCAATCCAGTAGGAGGCTACACGCGAGTCCCTCGCACCTGCACAAAACAAATAAATCCTCGCAACCAACACAAATAGGGGTTGTCAATCCCTATAGGGCCACTTATGAGAGTGAGATCTGATAGATATGATAAGATAATATTTTTGATATTTTTATGATAAAGATGCAAAGTAAAATAAAGGCAAAGTAAATATCAAAGGAAATAACTAAGTAGTAGGAGATTAATATGATGAAGGTAGACCCAGGGGCCATAGGTTTCACTAGTGGCTTCTCTCAAGAGCATAAGTATTCTACGGTGGGTGAACAAATTACTGTTGAGCAATTGACAGAATTGAGCATAGTTATGAGAATATCTAGGTATGATCATGTATATAGGCATCACGTCCGAGACAAGTAGACCGACTCCTGCCTGCATCTACTACTATTACTCCACTCATCGACCGCTATCCAGCATGCATCTAGAGTATTAAGTTAAAAACAGAGTAACGCCTTAAGAAAGATGACATGATGTAGAGGGATAGACTCATGCAATATGAAGAAAACCCCATCTTGTTATCCTCGATGGCAACAATACAATACGTGCCTTGCTGCCCTTACTGTCACCGGGAAAGGACACTGCAAGATTGAACCCAAAGCTAAGCACTTCTCCCATTGCAAGAAAGATCAATCTAGTAGGCCAAACCAAACTGATAATTTGAAGAGACTTGCAAAGATAACCAATCATACATAAAAGAATTTAGAGAAGATTCAAATATTATTCATAGATAGACTTGATCATAAACCCACAATTCATCGGTCTCAACAAACACACCGCAAAAAGAAGATTACATCGAATAGATCTCCACAAGAGAGGGGGAGAACATTGTATTGAGATCCAAAAAGAGAGAAGAAGCCATCTAGCCACTAACTATGGACCCGTAGGTCTGGGGTAAACTACTCACACTTCAACGGAGAGGCTATGGTGTTGATGTAGAAGCCCTCCGTGATCGATGCCCCCTCCGGCGGAGCTCCGGAACAGGCCCCAAGATGGGATCTCGTGGATATAGAAAGTTACGGCGGTGGAATTAGGGTTTTGGCTTCATATCTGGTCGTTTGGGGGTACGTAGGTATATATAGGAGGAAGGAGTATGTCGGTGGAGCAATAGGGGGCCCACGAGGGTGGAGGGCATGCCTGGTGGGGGTGGGCGCGCCCCCTACCTCGTGCCCTCCTGTTTTCTTTCTTGACGTAGGGTCCAAGTCTCCCGGATCATAATCTTCCTAAAAAACACGTTCCCGAAGGTTTCATTCCGTTTGGACTCTGTTTGATATTCCTTTTCTTCGAAACCCTAAAACAGGCAAAAACAACAATTCTGGGCTGGGCCTCCGGTTAATAGGTTAGTCCCAAAAATAATATAAAAGTGGATAGTAAAGCCCAATAATGTCCAAAACAGTAGATAATATAGCATGGAGCAATCAAAAATTATAGATACATTGGAGACATATCAGGAGGCCATGGAGGAGGAAGCATAGGGGGGGGGGGGGACCTCTCCTCCTCTCTCTTGGTGGCACCGGAGTGCCATCGGGAGGGGAATCATCGCCGCGGTGATCATCTTCATCAACATCACCATCCTCATCTCGGTCTACCCACACCCCGCTGTAATCCCTACTTGAACATGGTGCTTTATGCCACATATTATGATCCAATGATGTGTTGCCATCCTATAATGTTTTGAGTAGATATCCTTTGTCTTAGGGTTGATCGATGATCTAGATTGGTACGAGTTGTATGTTTTATTTTGGTGCTGTCCTATTGTGCCCTCCGTGTCGCGCAAGCATGAGGGATTCCCGCTGTAGGGTGTTGCAATACGTTCATGATTCTCTTATAGTGGGTTGCTTGTGTGATAGAAGCATAAACCCGAGTAAGGGGGTTGTTGCGTATGGGATAAAGGGGACTTGATGCTTTAATGTTATGGTTGGGTTTTACCTTAATGATCTTTAGTAGTTGCGGATGCTTGCTAGAGTTCCAATTATAAGTGCATATGATCCAAGAAGAGAAAGTATGTTAGCTTATGCCTCTCCCTCATATGAAATTGCAATGATGACTACCGGTCTTGTTAACAATTGCATAAGACAATTCTGCACACTGACCCATCATTATTCCACACTCGCTATTTATAATATTTATTAATATATTCTAAATTTATGATAACAGCCCCTACTTTTATATTTTATCTCTTCGATACCATGCAAAGTTATCCTCTTCATACCCACAACGTAATTTTATTTCTCATTTCTAGTTGGAAGCAAACGTTCGGTGTACGTAGAGTCGTATCAGTGGCAGATAGGACTTGAGAGAATATTGATCTTAACTTTAGCTCCTTGTGAGTTCGACACTCCATACTTATCACTTCCACCTTTGGGAATTGCTATGATGATTCCCTGCACTTGGGGTCTATCAGGTATCGAGTTGTAATTTTTATTTCTTTTGAGATATAAGTAAATAGAAGTGTAATGATCATCATTATTCATTTTTAGGGTAGTTCCCCAGTGAGAAAAGGACAACGGAAAAGAAAAAAAGAGAAGAAAAAAAGAAAAGAAAAAAAGAAAGAAAGAAAAAAAAGAAAAAGGAAAAGAATAAACAAAGAGAGAAGGGGCATTGTTAGTATCATTTACCACACTTGTGCTTCAAAGTAGCACCATGTTTTTCATATGGAGAGTCTCCTATGTTGTAACTTTCATATACTAGTGGGAAATTTTCATTATAGGATTAGATGCACACCCACTTAGTTTTCATATTGAGCTTTCATACACTTATACCTCTTAGTGCATTTGTTGCATGGCAATCCCTACTCCTCGCATTGATATCAATTGATGGGCATCTCCATAGCCCGTTGGTTAGCCGCGTCGATGTGAGACTTTCTTACTTCTTGTCTTCTTTATATTCACCCCTATCATCATACCCCGTAGTGCTATATCCATGGCTCGCTCTCATGTATTGCGTGAGGGTTGAAAAAGCTGAAGCGCGTTAAAAAGTATGCACCAATTGCTCAGCTTGTCATCGGGGTTGTGCATGATAAATACTTTGTGTTAAGAAGATAGAGCATGACAAGACTATATGATTTTGTAGGGATAGCTTTCTTTAGCGTTGATATTTTGAAAGACATGATTGTTTGTTGGGATTCCTGGGTATTGATGTCTTTATATCAAATCATAGACTATTGCTTTGAATCACTTATGTCTTAATATTCATGCCATGATTAGATATATGATCAAGTTTATGCTAGGTAGCATTCCACATCAAAAATTATATTTTTATCATTTACCTACTCCAGGACGAGCAGGAATTAAGCTTGGGGATGCTGATACGTCTCTGTCGTATCTATAATTTTTGATTGTTTCATGCCAATATTATTCAACTTCTATACACTTTTGGCAACTTTTTATTTGATTTATTGGACTAACCTATTGATCCAATGCCCAGTGCCAGTTCCTGTTTTTTTGCATGTTTTTTGTAGTGCAGAATATCCATATCAAACAAAGTCAAATGCAATAAAATTTCACGGAGAATTATTTTGGAATATATGTGATTTTTGGGAGTTGGAATCACCGCAAACGGAGGCCCACATAGCAAACAAGACACAAGGGTGCGCCAGAGGCCCCTGGCGTGTGGTGGTGGGTTGTGCCCTCCTCGAACATCAGTTGGATCTCTACTTCAGGTGCAAGGAATCTTATATCTAGAAACAATCGTGTTAAAATCTCAACGCAATCGGAGTTACGGATCCCCCAGAATATAAGAAACGGTTTTTGGCCAGATCTGGGGAACGCGAAATAGAAGAGAACAGAGAGGGAGATCCAATCTCGGAGGGGCTCCTGCCCCTCCGTCGCCATGGAGACCATGGACCAGAGGGGGAACTCTCCTCCCATCTAGGGGGGAGGCCAAGGAAGAAGAAGAAGGAGGGGGGCTCTCTCGCCTCTCTCCCGGTGGCGTCGGAGTGCCGCCGGGGAAACGATCAAGACGATGATCTACATCAACAATCTTGCTACCGTCAACACCAAATCTCTTCCCCTCTATGCAGCAGCGTAACACCTCTTCTCCCCGCTGTAATCTCTACTTAAACATGGTGCTCAACTCCATATATTTTTCCCAATGATCTATGGTTACCCTATGATGTTTGAGCAGATCTGTTTTGTCTTGTGGGTTAATCGCGATCTTGGTTGGTATGATTGTATATTTTATTTATGGTGCTGTCCTACGGTGCCCTCTGTCTCACGCAAATGTGAGGGGTCCCCACTATAGGGTGTTGCAATACGTTCATGATTCTCTTATAGTGGGTTGCTTGTGTGATAGAAGCATAAACCCGAGTAAGGGGGTTGTTGCGTATGGGATAAAGGGGACTTGATGCTTTAATGTTATGGTTGGGTTTTACCTTAATGATCTTTAGTAGTTGCGGATGCTTGCTAGAGTTCCAATTATAAGTGCATATGATCCAAGAAGAGAAAGTATGTTAGCTTATGCCTCTCCCTCATATGAAATTGCAATGATGACTACCGGTCTTGTTAACAATTGCATAAGACAATTCTGCACACTGACCCATCATTATTCCACACTCGCTATTTATAATATTTATTAATATATTCTAAATTTATGATAACAGCCCCTACTTTTATATTTTATCTCTTCGATACCATGCAAAGTTATCCTCTTCATACCCACAACGTAATTTTATTTCTCATTTCTAGTTGGAAGCAAACGTTCGGTGTACGTAGAGTCGTATCAGTGGCAGATAGGACTTGAGAGAATATTGATCTTAACTTTAGCTCCTTGTGAGTTCGACACTCCATACTTATCACTTCCACCTTTGGGAATTGCTATGATGATTCCCTGCACTTGGGGTCTATCAGGTATCGAGTTGTAATTTTTATTTCTTTTGAGATATAAGTAAATAGAAGTGTAATGATCATCATTATTCATTTTTAGGGTAGTTCCCCAGTGAGAAAAGGACAACGGAAAAGAAAAAAAGAGAAGAAAAAAAGAAAAGAAAAAAAGAAAGAAAGAAAAAAAAGAAAAAGGAAAAGAATAAACAAAGAGAGAAGGGGCATTGTTAGTATCATTTACCACACTTGTGCTTCAAAGTAGCACCATGTTTTTCATATGGAGAGTCTCCTATGTTGTAACTTTCATATACTAGTGGGAAATTTTCATTATAGGATTAGATGCACACCCACTTAGTTTTCATATTGAGCTTTCATACACTTATACCTCTTAGTGCATTTGTTGCATGGCAATCCCTACTCCTCGCATTGATATCAATTGATGGGCATCTCCATAGCCCGTTGGTTAGCCGCGTCGATGTGAGACTTTCTTACTTCTTGTCTTCTTTATATTCACCCCTATCATCATACCCCGTAGTGCTATATCCATGGCTCGCTCTCATGTATTGCGTGAGGGTTGAAAAAGCTGAAGCGCGTTAAAAAGTATGCACCAATTGCTCAGCTTGTCATCGGGGTTGTGCATGATAAATACTTTGTGTTAAGAAGATAGAGCATGACAAGACTATATGATTTTGTAGGGATAGCTTTCTTTAGCGTTGATATTTTGAAAGACATGATTGTTTGTTGGGATTCCTGGGTATTGATGTCTTTATATCAAATCATAGACTATTGCTTTGAATCACTTATGTCTTAATATTCATGCCATGATTAGATATATGATCAAGTTTATGCTAGGTAGCATTCCACATCAAAAATTATATTTTTATCATTTATCTACTCCAGGACGAGCAGGAATTAAGCTTGGGGATGCTGATACGTCTCTGTCGTATCTATAATTTTTGATTGTTTCATGCCAATATTATTCAACTTCTATACACTTTTGGCAACTTTTTATTTGATTTATTGGACTAACCTATTGATCCAATGCCCAGTGCCAGTTCCTGTTTTTTTGCATGTTTTTTGTAGTGCAGAATATCCATATCAAACAAAGTCAAATGCAATAAAATTTCACGAAGAATTATTTTGGAATATATGTGATTTTTGGGAGTTGGAATCACCGCAAACGGAGGCCCACATAGCAAACAAGACACAAGGGTGCGCCAGAGGCCCCTGGCGTGTGGTGGTGGGTTGTGCCCTCCTCGAACATCAGTTGGATCTCTACTTCAGGTGCAAGGAATCTTATATCTAGAAACAATCGTGTTAAAATCTCAACGCAATCGGAGTTACGGATCCCCCAGAATATAAGAAACGGTTTTTGGCCAGATCTGGGGAACGCGAAATAGAAGAGAACAGAGAGGGAGATCCAATCTCGGAGGGGCTCCTGCCCCTCCGTCGCCATGGAGACCATGGACCAGAGGGGGAACTCTCCTCCCATCTAGGGGGGAGGCCAAGGAAGAAGAAGAAGGAGGGGGGCTCTCTCGCCTCTCTCCCGGTGGCGTCGGAGTGCCGCCGGGGAAACGATCAAGACGATGATCTACATCAACAATCTTGCTACCGTCAACACCAAATCTCTTCCCCTCTATGCAGCAGCGTAACACCTCTTCTCCCCGCTGTAATCTCTACTTAAACATGGTGCTCAACTCCATATATTTTTCCCAATGATCTATGGTTACCCTATGATGTTTGAGCAGATCTGTTTTGTCTTGTGGGTTAATCGCGATCTTGGTTGGTATGATTGTATATTTTATTTATGGTGCTGTCCTACGGTGCCCTCTGTCTCACGCAAATGTGAGGGGTCCCCACTGTAGGGTGTTGCAATATGATCATGGTTCGCTTATGGTGGGTTGCGAGAGTGACATAGCTTAAACCCGAGTAGGTGGGCTATGGCGTATGGGATAAAGATGACTTGATACTTAATTCTATGGTTGGGTTTCACGACCTTAATGATCTTTAGTAGTTGCAGATGCTTGCTAGAGTTCCAACCATAAGTGCATATGATCCAAGTTGAGAAAGTATGTTAGCTCATGCCACTCCCTCATATAGAATTGGAAGGATGATTACCGGTACTTGTTATCGATTGCCTAGGGACAAATAACTTTCTTGTTGACACAAACCCTTTTACTAAACACCTAACTTTTATTATCTTGCAAAGCACTTCTTGTTTTATTCTTGCAAAGTAGTTCTAGCATCACACCTACAAAATAGTTTCATACTTGTTTCCGATAAAGCAAACGTCAAGTGTGCATAGAGTTGTATCGGTGGTCGATAGAACTTGAGGGAATATTTGTTCTGCCTTTAGCTCCTCGTTGGGTTCGACACTCTTATTTATTGAAAAATGCTACAAATGATCCCCTATACTTGTGGGTTATCAGCACCCACATGTCGGCCTAAGAGTCCTTTTTCTTTCTTTTTTTGAGAGCCCGGCCTGAGAGTCTTAATTGACATGTTTGGCATTGCTTTACTACTCGGCCCATATTCAATGACACCTCACTGTCCCAAACAAGTGTACATCATCGAAAAGACACCAAGCTCAAATTATAACTTGAGAAAAGGAGATATAATCTAAACACTGGAGAATGGTGATGCCCTCATTTAGCCCACCAGCAGTTCGAGACAATAAATAGTTCGAAACAACGATATATACAACATTCAAACACTAACTAGTGACTACTACTGACATAAACAACAAGACATGATAGTTCATAAGAAGTATTGCTACACCACCAAAACGCTCCCATCTGGAGCACTCAGACTCTCGTGATCCATACGAGAATGACATTCTAAATAGAGGCAACTATTACATAGTAAGAGTGACATAGACGAGGATGACCAAATGACAAGGAATCAATATGCATAACAAAAGAGAGAACTACCCATCTAGAACTAGCAACAAGGACAACAAGTCATTTGAAGAGGGATGATCCAACACCATCATAATTTGCAGCCCCGCTTCAGCCACCAGTGATTCAGACACACCAGTACTCCACCCTTTCGACGCAACAACCCAATTACCTATCAACCTGAAGGCTTGGACCACATCACTGCCTGTTAGACTTGAGACATCCAAGGATCAAAGTTAATCCAGATGCCTTTGTCATTCTCACCTTCTTTTGGCTGCAGGCTATATCGTTGACAATTAGGGGAGCCTGCTCCCGAAGTCCTAGGGCTCGCCGTGTAGACACAGTTTTCCCTAGCAAATAGAGCCTCTCTGCCATCAAGGTCCTTGCCAACGGCAATCTCCTGGTTAATCAGATAATTGAGTCCGAGAAATAGAGAGTGTGAACCAAGGCTGTTTACCCGCCTCCAACTCAAAAATCCCGAAGGCCCCAACAAGTTGGTATCCTGCTCATAGACGTAAGAACCACTGTCCGGATACTCACGTATTTCATGGTGCTTGTACACAGTGGGGTTTTTGCAATATAACTTTTGTGCGAATGATCATCGGTCTTTTGTCGTCATCTGATCGAGCGAGGAGCAAGTTGTGCTTCCCCGTTTTTGGCAAAGGTGGTGTCATTACAAAGGGTAGTAACTATAGGGACACTGCATCATATCAAAAAGGACAAGCATTGTTAATGTAAGATCACCATTGTTCAGAGTATGAGTAGGATAATGCAAGAAACAACATTAATCTGTCCCTATTGGAACTGAGAGGAAAATACAGGGAAATGTATACTCGGTTCGAAAATATAGAAGTGCCATGCATGGTTATACTCATGTTATCTCACAATCGGTTCTTCACAGGAAACAACCATGTCATGCATGTTACGTAATCATGTTCTATCCTCACAAAAAAATTCCTCAAGGAAACCAACAGACCACACATTGTTATTTTGTTGTGAAGGGCGAATATAGGTAGGTACACATGGTAAGTATTACATGATTTCACTACATCCAAATATAGAGTTCTCCATTTATAATTTTTGATTGTTCCATGCTGTTATATTATCATTCTTGGATGTTTTACAATCATTTTATAGCAACTTTATATCATTTTTTGGGACTAACCTATTGACATAGTGCCTAGTGCCAGTTGCTGTTTTTTTGCTTGTTTTTTACTTCGTAGAAAATCAATACCAAACGGAGTCCAAACGCAATAAATTTTTTTGGATGTTGTTTTGGACCAGAAGAAACCTATTGGGCCAAAGAAGTACCAGAGGGGGGCTCCGAGGGGAGCATAACCTACCAGGGCACACCTGGGGGCCCAGGCGCACCCAGGTTGGTCCTGCCCATGTCGGTGGCCTCCCACGCCGCCTCTTTGCTCTATAAATACCCCAAATTTCATTAACCCTAGGGGAGTCGATGAAAACCAATTCCAGCCAGCGCAAGTTCCAGAAACCATAGATCCATTCTAGACACCATCACAGATGGGTTCATGATCCTCATTGGTGCCTCTCCGATGATGCATGAGTAGTTCATTATAGATCTACGGGTCCGTAGTTAGTAGCTAGATGGCTTCCTCTCTCTCTCTCTCTCTCTCTCTCTCTCTCTCTCTCTCTCTATTCTCAATACAATGGTCTCTTGGAGATCTATTTGATGTAACTCTTTTTGCGGTGTGTTTGTTGGGATCCGATGAACTTTGAGTTTATGATCAGATCTATGTTTTTATCCATGAAAGTTATTTGAGTTTCTTTGATCTCTTATATGCATGATTACTTATAGCCTCATACTTCTTTGAATCTTTGGTTTAGTTAGGCTAACTAGATCGATTTTTCTTGCCATGGGAAGAGGTGCTTTGTGATGGGTTTGATCTTACGGTGCCTGATCCCAGTGACAGAAGAGGAATTGACACATATGCATCGTTGCTATTAAGGATAACAAGATGGGGTCTATTTCTACATAAATAGATCTTGTCTACATCATGTCATCGTTCTTATTGCATTACTCCGTTTCTCCATGAACTTAATACACTAGATGCATGTTGGATTGCGGTCGATGTGTGGAGTAATAGTAGTAGATGCAGGCAGGAGTCGGTCTACTAATCTTGGACGTGATGCCTATATAATGATCATTGCTTGGATATCGTGATGATTATTTGAAGTCCTATCAATTGCCCAATAGTAATTTGTTTACCCACCATATGCTATTTTTCTCGAGAGAAGCCACAAGTGAAATCTACGGCCCCTGGGTCTCTTCTTTATTATATTTGCCTTCGTGATCTATTTTTATTTGCTTTTATTTTAAGATCTATTAATATAAAAATACAAAAATACCTTGCTGCAATTTATTATTATCTATTCTATCTTGTGTTCCCACGAGATCTATTTATCCAATCTACTACAATTTTACCTATCTTTTTACCCGTGAGGGATTGACAACCCCTCTCTTATGTCGGGTTGCAAGTATTTGTTCTTTTTGTGCAGGAGCTATTTACATGGTGTTGCGTGGTTCTCCTATAGGTCCGATAACCTTGGTCTCATTACTGAGGGAAATACCTACCATAGTTGTGCTGCATCATCCCTTCCTCTTTGGGGAAATACTAGCGTAGTTCAAGCCGCATCAAAAGGAATTTCTGGCGCCGTTGACTGGGAGGATAAAGTCAAGATAGTCTCCCGTCAACATGCGAATTTCTGGGCCGTTGCCGGGGATTCATCATCAACATCTACCAGGTTCCTAATCACAAATCTTATCTCCTTGCAATTTACATTATTTTCCATTTGCCTCTCGTTTTTATCTCCCCCACTTCACAAAAAATTGCAATTTTATTCGTCCTCTTTTCCGTTCATCGTTTTTCTCGTCAGATCTGTTTTTGAGTGCAATCTTGTTGCATAATCACAATGACTCAAGAGAACACCAAATTGTGTGATTTCTCCAACACCAACAATAATGATTTTATTAGCACTCTGATTGTTCCACCCGCCACTAGTGCGGAGTCTTGAGATATTAATGCTGCTTTGTTGAATCTTGTTATGAAAGATCAATTTTCTGGTACTCGTAATGAGGATGCCGCATCCCATCTTAACACATTCATGGAATTATGCGATATGCAAAAGAAAAAAGATGTGTACAATGATATTGTGAAGTTGAAATTATTTCCATTTTCTTTGCGAGATCGAGCAAAAAATTGGTTTTCTTCTTTGCCTCGTAATAGTATCGATTCTTGCGATAAGTCCAAGGATGCTTTTATTAGTCCCACAAAAATTATTTCCCTTATGACGCAAATGATGAATTCGAAGCAACTTGAGCATGAACATGTTGCGCAATCTTGGGAAAGAATGAAATTGATGCTAAGAAATTGTCCTACTCATGGTTTAAATCTTTGGATGATCATACAAATTTTTTATGCGGGATTGAATTTTGTTTCTAGAAATCTTTTAGATTCCGCCGTGGTGGTACTTTTATGGAAATTACTTTGGGTGAAGCTACTAAATTGCTTGATAATACTATGTCAAATTATTCACAATGGCATATTGAAAGAGCTCCTACTAGTAAAAAGGTTAATTCGGTAGAAGAAATAAATTCTTTGAGTGAAAAAGTTGATGCTCTTATGAAGTTGGTTGCTAACAAAAATGCTCCTATTGATCTTAATGATGTGGCTTTGTCTCCTTTGATTGAGAAAAATAGTGATGCCGTAGATGTGAATTTTGTCTCACGAAATAATTTAAATAACAATGCTTATACATGTAATTTTAATCCTAGACCTTTTTTGGGAAGTTCCTCTAATAATTATGGTAATTCCTATGGTAATCCTTCTTATAATAATAATAGGAACACCTCTGATCTTGAGAATAATATTAAAGAATTTATCAATGCTCAAAAGAATTTTAATACTTCGATAGAAGAAAAGTTGAGTAAGATTGATGATATGTCTAGAATCATTGATAGAATTTCTCATGATGTAGAGAATCTCAAGATGGAATTTTTGTGCCTAAGGTAGAAGAATCAATTAAAGCTTTATATGTTTCTATGGATGAAAGTAAGAAAAGAACCGCTATGCTTAGAGCTAAAAGATTTTTTTAGAAAAAAACGCTTTCTAGTGATTGCTTTCATAAAAATGATGGAGAACTTAAAATTATTGGTGTTTCTTCTATTTATTTCTTTGTTTATTAAAATTAAGATTGATGAAAAAGGGACTGAAGAAGAGTCAACTCTAGTTAGAAGGCATCCGGATAATTCGGAGGGTGAAAATCTTGTTGAGAAAATTGATAAAAGTGGGTTTGAAGAGGTCAAAACTTTAACTAGTGATGTGCCCACTCTTTTGGATTACAAAGATTTCAATTATGATAATTGTTCTTTGATTGATTTTATTTCTTTGTTGCAATCCATGATAAATTCACCCCATGCTTATGAACAAAATAAAGCTTTTACTAAACATATTGTTAATGCTATGATGAAAGCTTTGGAAGAAAAGTTGGAATTAGAGATTTCAATTCCTAGAAAATTGCATGACGAATGGGAACCTACCATCAAAGTCAATATTAAAAATTATGAGTGTTTTGCTTTATGTGACTTGGGTGCCAGTGTTTCTACAATTCCGAAATCTTTATGTGATGTGCTTGGTCTTACCGATATTGAAGAATGTTCTTTAAATTTGCACTTGGAGGATTCTACTATTAAAAAGCCTATGGGAAGAACTAATGATGTTCTTATTCTTGCAAATAGGAATTATGTGCCCATAGGTTTTATTGTTCTTGATATTGATTGCAATCCGTCTTGTCCAATTATTCTTGGTAGATTGTTTTTACGTACTATTGGTGCCATGATTGATATGAAAGAAGGCAATATTAAATTTGAATTTCCACTAAGGAAGGGTATGGAACACTTCCCTAGAACAAGAGTTAGGCCACATATGAATCAATCATGAGGGCATCTTATGGATCTAGAAATAAAGATGACAATATTTAGATCCTTGCACTATGCCTAGCTAGGGGCGTAAAACGATAGCGCTTATTGGGAGGCAACCCAATGAATAAAATTTATTTTTGTATTTTTATTTATGTTGTTGAGTGTTTGCACAATTATGCTACTGTTATGATTGTGTTTTTTGTGTTTTAATTAGTGTTTGTGCCAAGCAAAGCCTTTGGGATCATGTTGGGTGATAGTTGATTCGATCTTGCTGAAAAAGAGAAACTTTTGCGCTCACGAAAATAATTTTTGTTTTTAACAGAAGCACGATAAAATACTGATTATTTTTTCAGAAGATTAATATACAAATTTCCCACGTTGTCCTAATTTTTCATAATTTGTGGAGTTACAGAAGTATTCGAAATATTCAGATTGCCTCAAACTGTTCTGTTTTTGACAGATTCTGTCTTCTTTGCGTTGTGTGATTATTTTGATTGATCTATTTTGAGGGTTTTGAGCCATAGCAAAGTTGGAATACATTAGATATAATGAAAAAAAATAAAATATGAATGGGTTTACAACATTACTTATAGTGGTGATTTGCTTTCTTATACTAACGGATCTCACAAAGGTTTTGTTGAGTTTTGTGTGATTGAAGTTTTCAAGTTTTGGGTGATATTACAATGGATGAAGGAATAAGGAGTAAGAAGAGCCTAAGCTTGGGGATGCCCATGGAATCCCAAGCTATTATCTAAAGAGAAGCAAGCAATTAAGCTTGGGGATGCCCGAGTGGCATCCCCTCTTTGTTCTAACGACCATCGCTATTTTACTTGGAGCTATATTTTTATTTGTCACATATCATGAGTTTTGCTTGGAGCGTCTTGTATGATATGAGTCTTTTCTTGTTTGAATTTTTATTTTCTGTCATGAATCCTTGCTGGACACACCTATTTGATAGAGCCAAAATTATGCTATGACTTATTAGAATTGCTCTCTATGCTTCACTTAAGTCTTTATGAGCTATGGAATTGCTCTAGTGCTGCACTTATATCTTTTTGAGCACAGTGTGCTTTAGTAATTTTGAAGAAATGCTCTCATGCTTCACTTAGATTTATTTGAGAGTTAGTAATTATTTTAAGAAATTCTCTCTTTCTTCACTTAAATTATTTTGAGAGAAGAAAATTTTTATGCTCATGTTCTTCACTTAGATTTGTTTGAGCTATCAAAATCAACATATGAAACTAATCCCAAAGTAATAGATATTCAAGAGGGATATAATAAAAACTTTCATGAAGATCATTGGACAAAATAAACTTGATTCCTTGTAATAGTTTTGCGATATGGTGATATAATATGTGAGTCATGTTGATGAATAATTATGCTTTAGTAAGAATATTGGTGTTAAGGTTTGTGATTCCCTATGCAAGCACGAAAGTCAATAGTTATGCAATAAATTAAATCCTACTTGTGGTGCATTATTCGGTGTTAGTTATGCTTAGTGCTCTCTTATGAGTTTTTTCGTTTCTTGGTTGGATGCTTCTCAATATTTTGTTAGCCTTCATTTGCAATAAGTATGATCACTACTTGTGCATCCAAAATCCTTTAAACCAGTTTTGCCATATGAGTCCACTATACCTACCTATATGCGGTATTCTTTTGCCGTTCTAAGCAAATTCATATGTGCGATCTCTAATTTTCAAAATAAATTTCTATTTTGTGTGCTCGTACCGCTCATGAAATGGTAGGGGGTGGCTGATATATTTCTATGCTATATGTGTTATTCTCAAGATGAGTGTTTATTCACTTGTCATTGCACGAGAGTATGGCAAAGGTATTAGGGATGCCTAGTCCCGAAATAAAAAATGAATTTACTTTATGTTGTCAAATAATAAATTCCTTGGGAAGTGTTGGTATGGAAGGCACCCGTGGATACGGTTAGCCATGGAAAATGAAAGTATGGTGGAAAAAGGAATAAACTTTATTTTCTATTTGGGAACCACCTATGATATATCTAGCATGGAAAGTATTGGGAACTACTCGATCATTTTTGTTGATAGGAAAAGCATGCCACCCAAAATGTTTTATCTCTATCTTTCTCGCTTTAAGCTCTGGCACCTCTACAAATTCCTACTTACCTCCACGAAGGGCCTTTCTATTTACTTTATGCAATTTTTATTTGAGTCTCCATCTTCTCTTATAAAGCACCAAATAAGGCGCACTACCAGTGGCGGAGACAGGGGGACCAGCAAGGGCCCTTCCCCCCTAACATCATTGTGTTAAGCTTAATACTCATGTTCATAGAAGATTATTTGCTGCTAAAATGGTGTATTCAAGTGGACTGACCCTCCTTAACAAGGAATATGAACACTCGAACCTCCTCATTGGATTTTTATGGCTCCGCCACTGGGCACTATGATTGTACTTGAGCATTTGGTGTAGCTAATATGCGAGTGTGTTTCATGAATGGATCAATTATTGAGCATAATGGGCTAGGGACAACTTGCTTTACTATTGATATTTTAAAAGACATGGTTGCTTGTTGATATGCTTGAGTATTGAAATCTTCATTTCAAAACTAGACTATTGCTTTGAATCATATAAAAGTCCAAATGTCCATGCTACAAATAAAAGAATATGTGATGAACATGTTAGGCAACATTCCACATCAAAAATTCTGTTTTTATCATTTACTTACTCGAGGACGACTAGGAATTAAGCTTGGGGATACTGATACATCTCCAACTTATCTATAATTTTTGATTTTTCCATGCTGTTATATTATCATTCTTGGATGTTTTACAATCATTTTATAGCAACTTTATATCATTTTTCCGAACTAACCTATTGACACAGTGCCCAGTGTCAGTTGCTGTTTTTTGCTTGTTTTTTACTTCACAGAAAATCAATACCAAACAGAGCCTAAACACATCGAAACTTTTTGGAGAATTTTTTGGACCAGAAGACACTTGTTGGGCCAAAGAAGTACCAAAGGGGGGCTCCCAAGGGAGCACAACCCACCAGGGGGGCCTCCCGCACCACCTCTTTGCTCTATAAACTAGTTGACCCGTTGCGCCAAATGGCATAGAGACCTGTTAAAGCCATGTTGTCGATGAAAATAGTTTCATTTTGCAAGGACATATCAATATTGGTAGTTTAAAGAACATGTGTTAAATCATGCTATATTAAAAATAATATGTTTACCACGCTAAGGAATCTGAGTTTGAAAAAAACCATATTTGTATAATATGTATAAACCAATTAAGGAAGCATTTTCTTAGTTGATACTATGGTTACCACACTAAGAAATCTGAGTTTGAAAAAATAATCATATTTGTATGTTGGTACCAAACTTTTATTTTTCATGCCCATGAAATATGAAGTGCCGACATGGCGCACATTTGATTATAAGCAAGGATAGAGCCAAAAATAAGGTCCCAAGAGAAATGCAGTATTATCTTTATTCTAAATATACATTTCAAACACATCTCAAATAAACTAAATCTAAAGCTAGCGTAAAACAACAAATGTATCATGTAGCAACCTATCGAAAGCAACAAAAGGGCAAGTGTGCATCTATTCTTTCACTCAGAAAATTAGGCCTTGTAGTTTACTACTCCATCCGTTCCTAAATATAAGCCTTCTTAGAGATTCCACAATATGAACTACATACGAAGGAAGATGAATGAATCTACACTCTAAAATATGTCTATATACATTCGTATGTAGTCCATATTGAAATCTTTAGAAAGACTTGTATTTAGGAACAGAGGAAGTATTACATCCGATGCATCAAGATACATAAATTAAAATAAACTACATGCCTAATATTTCAATTCCAGAGACTGAGAACATACCAGGAAAGACATAGAAGCACGCACGCAAAGAGGGAAACTGCATACATTCATATTATTGCAGTGAGCAACTAAGATTTCTTATGGCCACCAGAAGTTCTCTAAGTGACCGAACAACCCTACAGAAGTTGTAGGTGGGCATGGTGCAGATTTGGTTTTCTGAAATAAGGCATGGGCAATTAACAAAAAAAAATCATCGCAAATGGCCAGAGATATGAATGCAAACATTTTATAATCACCTTCTTAAAGCATGCAAACCAGTAATATAGGTAACAAACTGTGAGTTCAGTAAGATTTTGGACACGAAATGAAAGTGTTGTTCTGTGCTCGAGCACATGTGCCCTCGATATCCTCCCCCTTTGTTCCTCTCGAGATTGCCAACGCACACGGTATAGGCCCAGGTATATATCAGGTATTTATATTAATAAACAGGTCGATGGCCCACGCCTCCACCACAGCGGCTCAGAATTTGATTGACGAGATGGGCTGTGAGACACCAGATTCTGGACTAACGCAGCTACCAATTGTATCCTGCAAGGTTCGTGTTCATCCCGTCTCCCCCCTCCCTGCAAAACACTAACATTCATCAGCCACCCTTCTATAAAAAAATCCAAAAAAAAACATTCAGCAGCCATATGCAGCGAAGGAGAAGATCCAAACTAAGACGCTCCTGCCAGAACGTGATGCATATATGATCAGATGGAGCATAAACACCGGAAGATCCAGCTGATCTCAAGCTCTGATCCTATAGCTTGGTTCATGGTACTCTCAGAGCTACCTCGAACCTGAAAACAGAGGGACAACTATTATTTCAAGATAGTCCAAACGTAGTCGACACAAGCAATCAGAAACCTATCTCTGCTGATAGTACGCATAGCTTCGAGTTCGCATCAAACTCTGTTATGGTCGATCCAGATCCAGATAGCTTTGAAGGAGCCACGCCAATTTGCTCCCCAGCAATTGCTGGAGGTGAGACAAACTCCAGCGGCTACTCTGCTCCCGTTTATGTAAGACAACATCTGCTTCTCATGCTCTAGTGTTTTGAAATTCAAATCAGATGGAAACATCGTGAGCGCGCAACCTGCGGCATGCTTACACTTACCAGCAATGCAACCTCCTGAGTTACTGCCATTAAATATTATGCACCAATGAACAACAACACTAGAGACACAATCGTCCCCAACAGCCAGGATGAAAAACTGAACCACAATGGATGCATTTGCATGTGTTAGATGTGTATAGTCTCTTTTCGGTATATCCCCATTGTATAAGGGGTTCCCTGCACTTTACCACACATGTATATGTAATGGCCTTTGGCCCTCAGTAAAGAGTTAGTTGCTCATTATCCAACATGGTATCAGATGTTAGGTTCCCTTCTCTCCCGCACGCTGCAACTCCGTGCTAGCTTCTCTCCCAATCCAGATCTGTCCCGGTTGCCGCCCCTCGTCCCGCCCGAAGCCTGGATTCGGCCTGGCTGCAGCTGCCGCCTGCTGGATCGCCGCTGTTTCACATCGGTCCGCCCCGTCCCGCCTAAAGCTGCTGGCCCGGCGCCGCTTCCCGCTGGTCTGCCTCATCCCGCCCGCCGCCAGGCTCTTCTTCCTCCGGCCCGACACCGCCTCCTGACCGGTTGGCTACTGCTGCTTCTTGCTCCACTTTGACTTCCTCGCCTCGGATCCGGTCGGGGACTTCTTGTCCCGTGCTTGGCCGGCCCTCGCCTCGACCGCCCCTGCTTGAGCTCAAGCTTGCGCTCTTCCTCTCCTCTCTGGCTGGGGCTCGGGCTGGTTGACCCGGCATAGTTGACGCTGACCCTCCCGCGAGCGAGCGCTTCCCCCAGCGAGCGAGCGGGTACTCGATTCCCTGATCTTGATCGGGATTTTCTGTTCCCGTTGACAAAAAAGGAGAGAATCAACATGTCTTCGTCTGGCTATGTGGCTGTTCCTTGGTGCTCGATGATCTTCGATGGCACAAATTATGCTGAGTTTGTGGGATTCATGCGTATCCATATGCGCGGGCTCCTCCTGTGGGGTGTTCTCTCTGGTGAGGTACCATGTCCGCCCTGCCCTGTTGCTCCGGTGGCTCCTGTTCTGCCGGTACCACCGGTGCTTGCTACTGATGCAGCCAAGGCTCTTGATGATGCTGCCGTTGATGCCTATGATCAGCAGGTATCCGCATATTCTGATGCTCTCTTTGTCTACCGGGATGATCTGTCTACTTACACTCAGTGGTGCAATAATGATGCTCGAGCTGCTGCTATTCTCACTATGAGTGTCCTCCCTCAGTTTGCTTCGGAGTTCATGGGCCTTGGCACTGTTGCAGCAATGTGGTCCTATATTTGTCACCGCTATGAGCCCTCTGGCGATGCTCTCTACCTCTCTGTGGTGCGTCAGGAGCATGCTCTTCAGCAGAGTGACTCGTCTGTTGATGAGTTCTATTCACAGTGCTCTGCCATCTGGCGTCAGCTTGACTCACTGTGGACAGTTGTTTGTGGCACTTGCCGTTGCTGTCAGACTACACGGTCTGACTTGGATTTTCAGCGGGTTCATGAGTTCTTATCTCGTCTCCACTCTGAGTTTGAGCCCAGGAGGTCTCACTTGCTTACTCGTGGTCGTGTTCCTCTCTCAGAGGTGCTTGCCGAGCTTTGTGCTAAGGATACCCGCCTTCGCTCTGCTGGGTTGCTGGTGGTTTCGTCTGTGTTGGTTGCTCAGGCTCCTGTGTCGTCTGCTCGACTCACCGCTCCTACCCACACCTTCAGGGGGGTGGGTCGCCCTTCTTATGCTGAGAGGGGCCGGTCACGCCGTGACACCTTCTGTGGCTACTGCTCTCGGCCAGGTCATCCAGAGTCTGATTGCCGTGAGAAGAAGCGAGACCAGAGGCGCTCCTCTTCCAGTGGGACTCCTGGATCTTCCTCGACACCGTCACTCACTGACCAGGACATTGTGAGGCTCAAGCGTCTCTTGGCTTCCTCAGGCTCTTCAATGACCGTTTCTGCTGCTGCGGTGATTGCATCCACTTCTCCACCACCGCAGGCATCTACACAGTCAGGTACATCTTTGTGGGTTCTGGATTCTGGAGCCTCATTTCATATGTCTTCTGATTCTTCCGTGTTGTCTTCTCTCCAACCTCTTGATTCGCCTGTTAATGTTCTTACCGCTGATGGTACACCTCTTCCTATTGCTAGTCGTGGTCTTCTTTCCACTCGTCTTTCTCTGGTCCTAGTGTTTCACATGTTCCTTGTCTTACCATGAATCTTTTTTCCGCTGCCCAACTTACTGATTCTGGTTGTCGTGCCATTCTTGATACCGACTCTTGCTCCATTCAGGATCGTCGCACCAAGGCTTTGGTTGGTGCTGGCCCCCGGTGCCGTGAGTCAGAGGGCCTTTGAGAGGTTGACTGGCTTTGTGTTCCTTCCGGTGCCACCACTTCTGCCAGCTCCCATGCTCTTGTTGCCTCCTCGTTTGCGTCCTTCCAGCAGTGGCATCATCGCCTTGGTCATATTTGTGGCTCTTGCTTGTCTTCTTTAGTCCATCAGGGCCTCTTAGGGTCTGTATCCGGAGATGTTTCTTTACATTGTAATGGTTGCAGACATGGAAAACAGACCCAGTTACCTTATCCTACCAGTGAGTTAGTGTCTCAGTGTCCTTTTGACTTAGTTCATTCTGATGTTTGGGGTCCTGCTCCCTTTGATTCGAAAGGTGGACATCGCTACTATATTTTGTTTATTGATGCTTTCTCTCGCTACACTTGGCTCTACTTCATGAAATCTCATAGCGAGGTTCTCTCCATATACAAACGCTTTGCTGCCATGGTTCACACCCAGTTTTCCATGCCCATTCATACTTTTCGTGCTGACTCCGCTGGTGAGTTTATCTCTCCGTTGTTGCGTGGTTTTCTTGTGGAATAGGGTACTCTTGCCTAGTTCTCATGTCCTAGTGCTCATGCTCAGAATGGCGTTGCCGAACGTAAGCATTGTCACCTACTTGAGAGCCCGTGCGCTGATGATTGCCGCTTCCCTTCCACCGCACTTTTGGGCTGAGGCTGTTTCCGCATCCACCTATCTCATCAACATTCAGCCATCGACTGCTCCGCAGGGTGGTATTCCTATGGAGTGTCTCACTAGTCGCTCTCCTGACTACTCAGCTCTCCGTATGTTTGGATGTGTGTGCTATGTCCTTCTTGCACCGTGAGAACGCACCAAACTGACTGCTCAGCCGGTTGAGTGTGTTTTCCTTGGCTACAGTGATGAGCACAAGGGCTATCGCTGTTGGGATCCTCTTGGTCGGTGATTGCGCATCTCGCTTGATGTGACTTTTGATGAGTCTCGCTCTTACTACCCACGTCCTTCTTCCTCGAGCTTCTCTGTGGATGATATTTCTTTTCTTCTTCTCCCCGATACACCCCGCTATGTGCCTCATGTTTCACCTCTTCCTCCTGCACCTCTCTTTCCTTCTCCTTCACCACCGACACCATCTTACCCATCCTCCTCTACCACCCCTCCACCATCATCTCCTGTCCGTCGCCCTCTCTCACCGTTCCCTCTCCACTATACTCGTCGCCCTCGTTCTGAGGATGCTTCCCCTGACGCGCCTTCCACCTCCGGTGCCCCTCCTTTCATGCCTCCCCCGATTCATAACCTCCGTGCTCGGCCTCTCCCCTCGCCTGATCGCTACTATCCTGATCGGTACGGTCTCTCTGTTCTTGCTGAGCCCACTTCCTATCGGACTGCCATGCCTCAGCCTGAATGGCAACTTGCGATGGCCAAAGAGCTTGCTGCCCTCGAGTGCTCAGGCACATGGGATTTGGTTCCCCTCCCTTCTGGTGTTCATCCCATCACCAACAAGTGGGTCTACAAGGTTAAGACACGTTCTGATGGTTCTCTTGAGCGCTACAAGGCTCGTCTTGTGGCCCGCAGTTTTTAGCAGGAGCAGGGGCACGATTATGATGAGACCTTTGCTCCTGTGGCCCACATGACCACTATCCGCACTCTCCTTGCTGTGGCTTCTGTTCGTCATTGGTCTATCTCTCAGCTTGATGTCCAGAACGCCTTTCTCAATGGCGAGTTGCGTGAGGAGGTCTATATGCAGCCACTGTCAGGGTACTATGCCCCTGATGGTATGGTCTGTCGACTTCGGCGCTCCCTCTATGGGCGGTTTGAGCGCTTCGCCCCTGTGGTAACTACCGCTGGTTTCTTGCCCAGTGATCATGATCCCGCGTTGTTTGTTCACACGTCTCCTCGTGGTCGCACTCTTCTCCTTCTCTATGTTGATGACATGATCATCACTGGTGACGACTCTAAGTACATTGCCTTTGTTAAGGCTCGCCTTCGTGACCAGTTCCTCGTGACTGATCTTGGTCCACTTCGCTATTTTCTTGGGATTGAGATCTCCTCGACCTCTGATGGCTTCTACATCTCCCAAGAAAAATATATTCAGGATCTTCTTGCTCGTGCTGCTCTCGGTGATGACCGCACTGTTGTGACTCCTATGGATCTCAACGTTCAGCTTCGTGCCTCTGATGGTGACCCTCTTCCTAATTCCACTTGCTATCGTCACCTTGTTGGCAGCCTTGTCTATCTTGCTGTTACGCGTCCTGACATCTCCTATCATGTCCACATCCTAAGTCAGTTTGTTTCAGCCCCCACCTCTGTCCACTATAGTCACCTCCTCTGTGTTCTACGCTATCTTCATGGCACGATCTCTCATCGCCTTTTCTTTCCTCGCTCCAGTTCTCTTGAGCTCCAGGCTTACTCTGATGCTACCTAGGCTAGTGATCCCTCTGATCAACGCTCGCTGTCTGCTTATTGTGTTTTTCTTGGTGGCTCTCTTATTGCCTGGAAGAAAAGAAACAGACTGCAGTTTCTCGCTCGAGTAGAGAGGCCGAGTTGCGCTATGTTGACGGCTGAGGTGATCTGGTTACGGTGGCTACTTGAGGATTTGGTGTGTCTGCTGCTACATTGACTCCCTTACTATCAGACAGTACTGGTGCTATTAGTATCGCGCGTGACCCGGTGAAGCATGAGCTCACCAAGCACATCGGTGTGGATGCCCACTTTGTGCGTGCTGCTATGCAGGATCAGACTCTCGCTCTTCACTATGTGCCCATGTGAGCATACTGACCACACTCCCATTCAAAGTTTCAAACTTGTCATCTCCAAGACCTTGTGTTCTCAACACCAGCTTCACCCTGCAACATGTTATCAATTAACAACATTAGAAGTAGTCCCGAACCAAACTGAAATTATTGATCAGAAACCACCAGAAGCAAATTTTAGTACTCACCGAGCACCCACACACTATCTCCTGGATGCACTTTGCCATCTCAGCATATAGCCGGCTCTTCCCATACCAGATGCCAAACCCCTTCTCCCATGAGTACAGATTATAGATGTTGTAGACCTCTCCCTAAGAGTTGAAAGTAGGACCAAGAACCGGTGTGATCACGTTTTCAGCTAGGTTCTCTGCGAGCATTTGGCTGCCTTCTCGATCGCACTAATACGATTTGGGCATGGTGTTCTGCTAGGAGCAGCGGCACCAATCCTAAGCCCGCAAAACAGCTACATATAGCATCAATTTTACAGATGTAGAGAGTAGTCAACCTGCAAACACAGGCACATATGGCATGAATTTTCTGAATGCAGAGAGGAATTAGCCTGCAAATATGAATTTTCTGAATGCACAGAGCAATCAGCCTGCAAACACAAGCACATAAAGCATGAATTTTCACAATGCAGTGAGTAATCAACACTTGTTCTAACTGTACAATTTCTTCAGTCATGTCTAGGTTTGTTTCCTAAATCCCTGAATATATGATGGGATGCAGCTTGTTCTTGACTAACCCGTGTTCCATCCCGACGCTTGGGGATTCATCTTCATCGTTGATAGCTCTGGCGGCGGCTGTCCCTTTTGTCGGCTGCCGCCTCCTTCGCCAAGAAGATTTGTGCTTTGCCCCTGTCCGCCATCCGATATTGCACCGCCTCGCGCTCCGCCTGATGTGCCACCTCAAAATCCGTCACCGCAGGGCCATTCACAACCATAGGGGCGGGCACAAAGTCTTCCTAGCTCAAGGAGAGTGGATCTAAAACTTGGAAAAAGGCACCCTCTGCATCAGCTAAGCCAGAGGCCTAAAAATGGAGATGGCATCACCAGAAAAGCAAAGATCCAAGTACCTGCCGATCGTCTTGATACGTCTCCAACGTATCTATAATTTTTGATTGCTTCATGCTATATTATCTACTATTTTGAATGTTTATGGGCTTTATTATACACTTTTATATCATTTTTGGGACTAACCTATTAACCCAGAGCCCAGCGCCAGTTTCTATTTTTACCCTGTTTTAGGGTTTCGAAGAAAAGGAAAATCAAATGGAGTCCAATTGACCTGAAACTTCACGGAACTCATTTTTGGAAGGAAAGAAGCCCAGAAGACTTGGAGTGCACGTCGGGGGATCTGCGAGGAAGTCACGAGGCAGGGGGGCGCGCCCACCCCCCTGGGCGCGCCCTCCACCCTCGTGAGCCCCTCGTGCCCCCCTGACGTACTTCTTCCGCCTATATATCTCCATATAGCCTAAAAACATCCGTGAGCACAATAGATCGGGAGTTCCGCCGCCAGAAGCCTCAGTAGCCACCGAAAAACAAGCTAGTCCCGTTCCGGCACCCTGCCGGAGGGGGCAATCCTTCCCCAGTGGCCATCTTCATCATCCCGGTGCACTCCATGATGAGGAGGGAGTAGTTCTCCCTCGGGTTTGAGGGTATGTACCAGTAGCTATGTGTTTGATCTCTCTCTCTCTCTCGTGTTCTTGAGATGATACGATCTTAATGTATCGCGAGCTTTGCTATTATATTTGGATCCTATGATGTTTCTTCCCCCTCTACTCTCTTTTAATGAATTGAGTTTCCCCTTTGAAGTTATCTTATCGGATTGAGTCTTTAAAGATTTGAGAACACTTGATGTATGTCTTGTCGTGGATATCTATGGTGACAATGGGATATCACGTGATTCACTTGATGTATGTTTTGGTGATCAACTTGCGGGTTCCGCCCATGAACCTATGCATAGGGGTTGGCACACGTTTTCGTCGTGATTCTCCGGTAGAAACTTTGGGGCACTCTTTGAGGTCCTTTGTGTTGGTTGAATAGATGAATCTGAGATTGTGTGATGCATATCATATTAGGATACTTGAGGTGACATTGGAGTATCTAGGTGATATTAGGGTTTTGGTTGATTTGTGTCTTAAGGTGTTATTCTAGTACGAACTCTAGGGCTGTTTGTGACACTTATAGGAATAGCCCAACGGATTGATTGGAAAGAATAACTTTGAGGTGGTTTCGTACCCTACCATAATCTCTTCGTTCGTTCTCCACTATTAGTGACTTTGGAGTGACTCTTTGTTGCATGTTGAGGGATAATTATGCGATCCAACTATGTTAGTATTGTTGAGGGAACTTGCACTAGTGAAAGTATGAACCCTAGGCCCTATTTCCTATCATTGCACTACCATTTACACTCACTTTTATCATTAGTTACCTTTCTGTTTTTATAATTTAAGATTACAAATACCTTTATCTACCATCCATATTGCACTTGTATCACCATCTCTTCGCCGAACTAGTGCACCTATACAATTTACCATTGTATTGGGTGTGTTGGGGACACAAGAGACTCTTTGTTATTTGGTTGCAGGGTTGCTTGAGAGATACCATCTTCATCCTACGCCTCCTACAAATTGATAAACCTTAGGTCATCCACTTGAGGGAAATTTGCTACTGTCCTACAAACCTCTGCACTTGGAGGCCCAACAACGTCTACAAGAACAAGGTTGTGTAGTAGACATCAAGCTCTTTTCTGGCGCCGTTGCCGGGGAGGTTAGCGCTTGAAGGTATATCTTTAGATCTTGCAGTCGAGTCTTTTAGTTTCTTGTTTTATCACTAGTTTAGTTTATAAAAGAAAATTACAAAACAATGGAATTAAGTTTGTCTCATACGCTTCACCTTTTTAATATTTTTCGTATGTATGATGGAAAGGAAAATTGTGCTCAAGTGCTAGAAGAAGAAATCTATAAAATGTTTGGCACTAAATCTTTGAATGATGAGCATGATTGCAATTTTGTTAGTATGAATTCTTTGAATGTCCATGATACTAATGATGATAGCACTAGTTATGATGAAGATGTCTCCTATAAACATGTCAATTTTTGTGGAATGCATTGGGTTTGTAAGTACACACCAAATAGAGAAGATAGATATTGCAAGAAGCATAAGTAGTTATAAACTAAATTGTTGCAAGAAGAGCTAGATGATTGTGCTGAAAATTTAAATTATCTTGGCCATACTTGTGAGCTTTGTAATGAACGTGGTCATTTAATTATCCGATGCAAATTGTTTCACGATCTAATCGTGTCCAAAAATTGTGATGACTTGATTTCTCTTGCACATTATAATGAACTTAGTTTGCTTATGGGCTACAAAGAAATGAAATGTATAACTAAGGATATTCCAAAATTTTCCCTTGATAGAGTTCTTCATTTTGACCTAGAGGAAATTTATATGCGGTGAATTGCATTGAAAATCCTTATATTGCCAACTACATAAAGAAAATAAAAACAAATAGAAGATGAATAGAATAGTAATGAAAGGGAAGAGACTTCCCAATATCCTCCTATTATTCTTATGATGAATCAGGTAACGAGGAGGAGCCTCCTATTCAACCAATCTCATTAATAAGGAGCTCCAAAAAGAGGATTGAACCCACATATGATGTGGTGAAGAAGAAGAAAAGAAAAAGGAAGAGAGGTAAAAAGATATCTCTCCCAAATAATGCTGCTCCTATTACTATTGTGCCTCATGAAAATATAATTGTGGAAGATAATGATGCTTCTTATGATCTTGAAAATCTTTTTGGCACTTGCGTGGAAGAATATGATAATTGCTATACTATTGGTGCTATCCATACTATTAATGATGAGAGTGATTATGCTTATAATATGAAAATGCCCAAGCTTGGGGATGCTATGTTTGATGAAGATGATGTTTTTGATAATATATTTACTGCAATTAATGTTTGTCCCAAGCTTGGGGATGCTACGCTTAATGAAGATGATATTTTTAGTATCCCTAGTTTTGATATGCAAATTTATAATGATAACAACATGCCTCCTACTTATGATAATTATTGTGATGATACATATGCTATAAAAAGTAGTGAGGATTATATTTATAAAACTTGTCAATATTATGGTTACCCATTTTCTGAACATTACTCCTTTAATGTGGAAACAATTTATAGTATCCAAGTCTCTTATGATACTCCCACTATCCCAAATGAGAAGAATTTTGCTTATGTGGAGAGTAGTAAAATTTCTATGCTTGTAGATCATGAAAAGAATGCTTTAGGTTCTGGTTATATTGTTGAATTCATTCATGATGCTACTGAAAACTATTATGAGGGAGGAACATATGCTTGTAGGAATTGCAATAATACCAAGTTTCCTCTCTATGTGCTTAAAGTTTTGGAGTTATGCTTGTTTTGCCTTCCTATGCTAGTTGATTATTGTTCCCATAAGTTATTTTCTCACAAAATCCCTATGAATAGGAATCATGTTAGACTTAAATGTGCTAGTCATATTCTTCATGATGCTCTCTTTATGTTTCAATTCTTATCCTTTATGTGAGCATCATTGAAATCATCATGCCTAGCTAGGGGCGTTAAACGATAGCGCTTGTTGGGAGGCAACCAAATTTTATTTTTGTTCCTTGCTTGTTGTTCCTGTTTAGTAATAAATAATTAATCTAGCCTCTGTTTAGATGTGGTTTTATGCTTTTAATTAGTGTTTGTGCCAAGTAGAACCTTTGGGAAGACTCGGGGAAAGTCTTGTTGATCATGCTGTAAAAAAACAGAAACTTTAGCGCTCACGAGAATTGCTGTCATGTTTATTTGGAAAGTGATATTTAGTTAATTATTTTTGAAGATTATTAATAGATAAATTCCTCAGGTCCAGCAATTTATTTGAGAATTTTATGAGTTCCATAAGTGTACGTTTGATTCAGATTACTACAGACTGTTCTGTTTTTGACAGATTCTGTTTTTTGTGTGTTGTTTGCTTATTTTGATGAATATATGGCTAGTAAAATAGTTTATAAACCATAGAGAAGTTGGAATACAGTAGGTTTAACACCAATATAAATAAAGAATGAGTTTATTACAGTACCTTGAAGTGGTGATTTATTTTATTATACTAACGGACCTTACGAGTTTTCTGTTAAGTTTTGTGTTGTGAAGTTTTCAAGTTTTGGGTAAGGATTCGATGGACTATGGAGTAAGGAGTGGCAAGAGCCTAAGCTTGGGGATGCCCGAGGCACCCCAAGGTAATATTCAAGGATAGCCAAGAGCCTAAGCTTGGGGATGCCCTGGAAGGCATCCCCTCTTCGTCTTCGTTCATCGGTAACTTTACTTGGAGCTATATTTTTATTCGCCACATGATATGTGTTTTGCTTGGAGCGTCATTTTATTTACTTTTGTTTTGCTTGCTGTTTGAATAAAATACCAAGATCTGAAATTATTAAATGTTAGAGAGTCTTCACATAGTTGCATAATTATTCGACTACTCATTGATCTTCGCTTATATCTTTCGGAGTAGTTTGTTGTTTGCTCTAGTTCTTCACTTATATCTTTTAGAGCATGGTGGTAGTTTTATTTTGAAGAAATAGATGAACTCTCGTGCTTCACTTATATTATTTTGTGAGTCTTAAATAGCAAGGTAATTTGCTTAAAATCCTAATATGCTAGGTATACAAGATTAGTAAAAACTTTCATATAGAGTATTGAATACTAAGAGAAGTTTGATGCTTGATGTTTGTTTTGAGATATGGAGGTAATAATATCAAAGTCGTGCTAGTTGAGTAAATATGAATTTGAGAAGTGCTTGTGTTGAAGTTTGCAAGTCCCGTAGCATGCACGTATGGTAAATGTTATGTAACAAATTTGAAACATGAGGTGTTATTTGATTGTCCTCCTTATGAGTGGCGGTCGGGGACGAGCGATGGTCTTTTCCTACCAATCTATCCCCCTAGGAGCATGCGTGTACTGCCGAGGTTTTTGATGACTTGTAGACTTTTGCAATAAGTATGTGAGTTCTTTATGACCAATGTTGAGTCCATGGATTATACGCACTCTCACCCTTCCATCCTTGCTAGACTCTTCGGTACCGTGCATTGCCCTTTCTCACATCGAGAGTTGGCGCAAACTTCGCCGGTGCATCCAAACCCCGTGATATGATACGCTCTTTCACACATAAACCTCCTTATATATTCTTCAAAACAGCCACCAGACCTACCTATTATGGCATTTCCATAGCCATTCCGAGATATATTGCCATGCAACTTTCCATCATTCCGTTCATCATGACACATTCATAATTGTCATATTGCTTAGCATGATCATGTAGTTGACATTGTATTTGTGGCAAAGCCACCGTTCATAATTATTTCATACATGTCACTCTTGATTCATTGCATATCCCGGTACACCGCCGGAGGCATTCATATAGAGTCATGTTTGTCTAGTATCGAGTTGTAATCATTGAGTTGTAAATAAATAGAAGTGTGATGATCATCATTATTAGAGAATTGTCCCAAGTGAGGAATAAAAAAAGAGAAAGGCCATAAAAAAAGAGAAGGCCCAAAAAAAGAGAAAGGCCATAAAAAAAGAAAAGGCCCAAAAAAATGAGAGAAAAAGAGAGAAGCGACAATGTTACTATCCTTTTACCACACTTGTGCTTCAAAGTAGCACCATGATCTTCATAGTAGAGAGTCTCTCATGTTATCACTTTCATATACTAGTGGGAATTTTTCATTATAGAACTTGGCTTGTATATTCCAACAATGGGCCTCCTCAAGTGCCCTAGGTCTTCATGAGCAAGCAAGTTGGATGCGCACCCACTAGTTTCTTTTGTTGAGCTTTCATACATTTATAGCTCTAGTGCATCCGTTGAATGGCAATCCCTACTCCTTGCATTAACATCAATCGGTGGGCATCTCCATAGCCCATTGATTAGCCTCGTTGATGTGAGACTTTCTCCTTTTTGTCTTCTCCACATAACCCCCCTCATTATATTCTATTCCACCCATAGTGCTATATCCATGGCTCATGCTCATGTATTGCGTGAAAGTTTATGAGTTTGAGATTACTAAAGTATGAAACAATTGCTTGGCTTGTCATCGAGGTTGTGCATGATGAGAGCATTCTTGTGTGACGAAAATGAAACATGACTAAACTAAATGATTTTATAGGGATGAACTTTCTTTGGCCATGTTATTTTGAGAAGACATAATTGCTTAGTTAGTATGCTTGAAGTATTATCATTTTTATGTCAATATGAGATTTTGTCTTGAATCTTATGTATCTGAATATTCATACCACAATTTAGAAGAATCACACTGAAATTATGCCAAGTAGCACTCCGCATCAAAAATTCTATTTTTATCATTTACCTACTCGAGGACGAGGAGGAATTAAGCTTGGGGATGCTGATACGTCTCCAACGTATCTATAATTTTTGATTGCTCCATGCTATATTATCTACTATTTTGAATGTTTATGGGCTTTATTATACACTTTTATATCATTTTTGGGACTAACCTATTAACCCAGAGCCTAGTGCCAGTTTCTATTTTTACCCTGTTTTAGGGTTTCGAAGAAAAGGAAAATAAAACGGAGTCCAATTGACCTGAAACTTCACGGAACTCATTTTTGGAAGGAAAGAAGCCTAGAAGACTTGGAGTGCACGTCAGGGGATCTGCGAGGAGGTCACGAGGCAGGGGGCGCGCCCACCCCCCTGGGCGCGCCCACCACCCTCGTGAGCCCCTCGTGGCCCCCCTGACGTACTTCTTCCGCCTATATATCTCCATATACCCTAAAAACATCAGTGAGCATAATAGATCGGGAGTTCCGCCACCAGAAGCCTCCGTAGCCACCGAAAACCAATCTAGACCTGTTCCGGCAACCTCCTGGAGGGGGCAATCCTTCCCCGGTGGCCATCTTCATCATCCCGGTGCTCTCCATGACGAGGAAGGAGTAGTTCTCCCTCGGGGCTGAGGGTATGTACCAGTAGCTATGTGTTTGATCTCTCTCTCTCTCTCTCATGTTCTTGAGATGATACGATCTTGATGTATCGTGAGCTTTGCTATTATATTTGGATCCTATGATGTTTCTTCCCCCCTCTACTCTCTTGTAATGAATTGAGTTTCCCCTTTGAAGTTATCTTATCGGATTGAGTCTTTAAAGATTTGAGAACACTTGATGTATGTCTTGCTGTGGATATCTGTGGTGACAATGGGATATCACGTGATTCACTTGATGTATGTTTTGGTGATCAACTTGCGGGTTCCGCCCATGAACCTATGCATAGGGGTTGGCACACGTTTTCGTCGTGATTCTCCGACAGAAACTTTGGGGCACTCTTTGAGGTCCTTTGTGTTGGTTGAATAGATGAATCTGAGATTGTGTGATGCATATCGTATAATCATACCCACGGATACTTGAGGTGACATTGGAGTATCTAGGTGACATTAGGGTTTTGGTTGATTTGTGTCTTAAGGTGTTATTCTAGTACGAACTCTAGGGCTGTTTGTGACACTTATAGGAATAGCCCAACGGATTGATTGGAAAGAATAACTTTGAGGTGGTTTCGTACCCTACCATAATCTCTTCGTTTGTTCTCCGCTATTAGTGACTTTGGAGTGACTCTTTGTTGCATGTTGAGGGATAGTTATGTGATCCAATTATGTTAGTATTGTTGAGGGAACTTGCACTAGTGAAAGTATGAACCCTAGGCCTTATTTCCCATCATTGCAATACCATTTACCCTCACTTTTATCATTAGTTACCTTTCTGTTTTTATAATTTCAGATTACAAATACCTTTATCTACCATCCATATTGCACTTGTATCACCATCTCTTCGCCGAACTAGTGCACCTATACAATTTACCATTGTATTGGGTGTGTTGGGGACACAAGAGACTCTTTGTTATTTGGTTGCAGGGTTGCCTGAGAGAGACCATCTTCATCCTACACCTCCTACGGATTGATAAAACTTAGGTCATCCTCTTGAGGGAAATTTGCTACTGTCCTACAAACCTCTGCACTTGGAGGCCCAACAACGTCTACAAGAAGAAGGTTGTGTAGTAGACATCACGTCTGCATCAGAAATACCATTGTTCATGGCCGTCGGCGTTCCTGGCCTCTATCCTACAGTCCTCAGCTTCCAAATGATCCATGCACTGGGCGAGAGAACTCTAGCTCCTGCAACCAGTACATGGGAAGTGAACTTCCCGAGCCACGGATCAGATGGCACAACCGATTCTGATCCATGACTCACCTCGCCGACAGTGGGCGGCCGTCTACCACCCAGCACAGCCGCGTACGTATTCCCCAACAGTATTCATTTTCTGGCACACCGCAACCACACGTATAAAAAATGGCTCCAATCCAGAAGCACTAACCGACGACCTCGATATCAAGCACATCTGAGCTCGCGCTCAGTTACTCCGCGTCCGACACGAAATCTTATTTACATACCAGGAAAATGCTTTTGTTGTACAAAACACAGTGTCACAAAAATATATCCCAAAGAAGCTTGCTTATTTTCACATGGCCTGTTTATATTTCTAGTAACTAAAACATCGTGGCAATGATCAAGAAAATAAGACAATAAAGCTATAACCAGATTGTTCAACAAACCTCTATAGCTTGCATATACACCAATGAAAGGTAGTAAAAAAGAAGGCGCTCAGCAAGCACAATTCAGAATTAGAAGTGCACTTAACCGACGGGATCATGGTACTCAACAACGATATTTCTGTACAAACCGGATTAGAACCCCATTTAACTGAAGAAAGACATGTTAATGGATCAATAAAGCCTTACAAACATGGATATGAACCAATGGACATGAGCACTCAATCAAGCATGAAACAAACCAGCAGGATATTGCGGTACAAACTGTAATAAAACCACATTTTTTCTGATGAGCTCCAAAGGAAAACCCCACAAACTGGCTAGCAATCAGAACAGATCTAACCTTGCCTCGACTATGGACCAAAAAAAACCAAAACATGGGTAGCGGAGTAGTGACGACACCATCCATCCATGTACCTCACTGATGAGACTTGAAAACTGAAATGACCCTGATAAATAGAGTGTCCTGGTGGTAAGGATGAGACATGTTCATTATCGTATTTTTCAGGTTTAAGAGCATATTATAAGATGAGAGCATCAATATTGTCATTATTAATTAATGGTTAGTGCATTTGCAAGTAAAATTGTTGAAGCCATGAGGTGTATAGCTACATAGGACTTTTTTGGTAGCTCCAGATTGGCAGGTATTGCATTTGAAATACGCTAGGTGTATTAGTTTAAGGCACCATCATCAAGATAACATCATTCATGTGTTCTCTGGTATCTTTGCCATCAAATTATATGCATGGGTTTTCTAGGACGTCCATATTTGCATCTCAAATGTTGATGTTCTGCCCGATCACAATGATTGCTTTAACCTAGACTAATGATAACCTTGCATGTCATGTAAGGAAGAAGAGTGAAGCGGATACGCATAAGAATGCCTACCATTTACATATCTATACCGAAAACAAAAGTATGAGTGATAGTAATAGGACGCATACAAAAGCTATGACTCAATCCTTGGCACGAGTTCCCGATTTAAACCAAGTGTTATTTGTATAGCAAAGGACTTTATTTTCATATACAATTATTATAGATCAATCTTTAATGTGGCAGAACCATAATTTCAGAACATAACACCAATTAGTGTGCATTTCAGCCACCTTCAGCATTGTAAATCAAGATAAACAGTAGAGACCAAGATAAACAATAAGTAACGCCAAAATACTGATCATCAACTTAGTGTTTTGTTAATCGTTCTATACCAAGCATCAATGCTATTTACGCTCTTATCATAACTGATAAAAAAGATGCATCCTTGGACATGCTTATTAGTTTTACACTCAAATAGAACTTATTAGGCCAATAAACCGTACACTGTGATTTCTTAGGTACTTAGAAACCTCTCATAGGTTAATTAGAAGCTCTTTTATTGATTTAGATGTAGTAACCATGTCAATGTGTACCTTTTGGCAAGTTCATGCATTATTGCATCAGCTTTGAGGTCCATCAATCAAAACAAATCCCAAGCACATGAATTGAGTGAACACCTGACAGAACAAAGGAATAGGTGAGTGTTATCTATACAAAAACTAAGACAATGAAGTAGGAGGGATAATTATTTACAATATAAGAAAGGGTGGAGTATAATATCTCTACTCGACTCCGAATTAGCAAAATAAGAAGACATGGAAAGGCACTTGAAAAACATCATAGCGAAGTTCTTGGGGCACTTGAAAAAAACATTTCGATCAACAAAACGGAGTCCTCAAAGTGAGAATTAATCTGTCCAATCTACATGCAAGATTACAGTTTTGATCTAAACAACTAAACCCAAATCAATAATATAAACCTAAATGCAAAGACATTGGATGACAAAAAGGCGTGCATATCTGAACGACAATGGGCTTCTTCATAACTTCAAATCACCCTCGCATGCTTTGGTTCGATACTCAGCCACTCACAGGCCCAATGATTCTAAAAGGACATCCAACACCATTCTATAGGGGATTTTCACCATTGGGGGAGTAGCCTGTGGTTTAAAATGGATGTTATTTATTTGCACAGTACAAAAAGAATGTTAGGCATAGCCTAAAACGGCCTATTTATTTGACACCCAATACATAGAGTAACTGGAAGCCTATGGTTAAACCATGCCTGCTAGGCTGCTACAGCAAAAAATAAAAGAAAACACACATAGATCACCAATTAGAAGGGCTCCCTGCACACCAGTTAATGGTGTGTATAAGTAATTGCACTAATACAGTAGATATCAAACTAATGGTGTGCATTACGTACAGAGGTATCCTCTTGTGATGTTGAGAAAGGAATGGCAATGTTTGAATACTGATGAATGGCACCTCTTCCAATCCATGTTGCTCCATGACGATGAAAAGGGAATGCTTACATGGTACGGGGGCATTTGCGCTATAGAAATCTTGCATAGACGTGTGTAGAGAGAACGAGATGAAGAGCGGCTGGGAAGATCACCTTGGCGCCTCCCCAAAATCCGTCCATGGTCGCCTGTCCCTGTTACCCACGCCAGGCACCAAATCAAGCAAAGGAACAAAATACTCCTCTATAAAGAGAAACGGAGCTCCAGGACAAATCTATCCCCTTCTCGACGAGGAAAGATCTAGGTCCAAACAAACTAAGAAAGCCAACAAAAAACTTCTAGGAATATAGCTAGATCCGAGAGCATCTCTTGAGCAGTAACAAACAAAAATCCACTTTGCAGCTAAGCTGAGGTACCCAACAAACTTCAAAAGAGGACACAATTTCTATATGAAAGCCTAGCTAGATCCAAACATCTGGTCAACTGAAGAAACAAAAAGAATCCCCTTTGTAGGAACCTAGCTAGACATGAACACATCTCCTTGACAAGAAGAGTGAAGAAGCTCACCCAATAGAAGAACTGGATCATGGACCTGGCGTAATCACCGCACATCCTTGGGTTCGCCGCTAGGGCGCTCATTTTCGTAGAGGTCTCCTGTTCTCCCTCAAAATTGGATTGTGGCTGAGCACCATGGAAGGGTCCTTTTCAAATTGCCATAGAAAAGCAGTAAAAATGGAGTCAGCTCATAAATACATATATGGGCAGAAACATATATACATAGATGGAACACATAAAGATAAGGAATGCATCTATCAAGTACATGGAAACCTATATCACAGCCAAACATGAAGAAACATTAATAAACAGGGAGAGAAGTGATGTACAAAGCTTCAACTTTGCCCCATGGAGTATCCAGCTACACAGGAACGGTATTGGAATTCAGAAATTGTATGAGATGTACCATACCACCAGTGAAATGCTAGGTCACTTGCATTGCTTGGATTTGGATGTGCACAACATCATTATGTAGAGACTTTTCCGCACAATATACTTATCAACTAAGAATCTTAGAAAAGGGAGATCCAATCCCATAACCTAGCAAATCATCAAACAAAACAAAGAAGGAAAATATAGGAGAAAACAAAGGATAATACATTAGCTCTAGAGACATTGACCAAACCTAGGAAATGTGTGACTGGTGAGGACGAAAATACCTACAAACATTAGCTCCATAGATGTCTCTTGCCAACCGAACCAACATATGAAAAAAGAATGAAATTGGATCGAAAGGGGAGGGATGCGCGCCACGGCAGGGGTGCGAGCGAGGAGGAAGGAGAGGTGCGGCGGCTCTGGCAACTAGGAGGAAGGAGGGAGGCGTGCTTCTATTGTGGTGATTCCCCGTGGAAACCCGCGGTGGACGAGCCCAGTGGCGTGATGACGACTGGTTTGGGAGGTGAGGGATCAAGCTCCGACCTAGCACCACCTGATCCAACCCCATCACCTCTCCCCATGAAGTGTGTGCCGCCTGGGCCCTACCCCGTCGCTGCTCCTTTCCCGTGGAAACCTGTGGTGGACGAGCCCCAGCTGCGCGGCGGCTGGTCCGGGAGGCGAGCGCGTAAGCGCTGGGTGATGTGCGCGCACGGACGAGGATGTAGGAGAGGAGAGAGAGGAGGGATGGAGGAGAAACATGGGCGGGGCAGTGGCGGCTAGAGGGATTGGGGTGGGGTGTAGGGTTTGGGGCAGAGGAAGACGCATGACGCGTGAGGATATGCTCGTTTGCACTCGCTAGGAGTTCACCCAGCCAATAGAAAGCTCAAACGAGCCCACCAGTCATGGACGCGGAAAAACAACTGTGCGATCAAAAGTAATAACACACACCTGCATCGCGATCCAATGTCCAAAACAAGTTCGGACCAAGATCCAACGGCCAACGAAGGTGCAAATCGGGGGAGCTTCCTGGGAGCGAGTTTCCCACCCTCATTATTGGTTTAAATACCCTAATATTCCATAAACCCTAGGGGAGTTGACGAAAATCAATTCCAGCCGCTGCAAGTTCCAGAAACCACAGATCCAATCTAGACACCATCACGGAGGGGCTCATCATCCTCATTGCTGCCTCTCCGATGACGCGTGAGTAGTTCATTGTAGACCTATGGGTCCATAGTTAGTAGCTAGATGGCTTCCCCTCTCTCTTTTGAATATCAATACAATGGTCTCTTGGAGATCTATTTGATGTAACTCTTTTAGCGGTGTGTTTGTTGGGATACGATGAACTTTGAGTTTATGATCAGATCTATGTTTTTATCCATGGAAGTTATTTGAGTTTTTTGATCTTTTAAATGTGTGATTACTTGTAGCCTCGTATTTCTTCTTTGAATCTTTGGTTTAGTTAGGCCAACTAGATCAATTTTTCTTGCCATGGGAAGAGGTTCTTTTTTGATGGGTTTGATCTTACGGTGCTTGATCCCAGTGATAGAAGGGGAACTGACACATATGTATCGTTGCTATTAAGGATAACAAGATGGGGTCTATTTCTACATAAATAGATCTTGTCTACATCATGTCATCGTTCTTATTGCATTACTCCATTTCTCCATGAACTTAATACACTAGATGGATGCTGGATAGCGGTCGATGTGTGCAGTAATAGTAGTATATGCAGGCAGGAGTCGGTCTACTAATCTTGGACGTGATGCCTATATAATGATCATTGACTGGATATCGTCATGATTATTTGAGGTTCTATCAATTGCCCAACAGTAATTTATTTACCCACCGTATGCTATTTTTCTCGAGAGAAGCCTCTAGTGAAATCTACAACCCACGGGTCTCTTATTTATAATATTTGCCTTCGCGATCTATTTTTATTTGATTTTATTTTCATATCTATTAATCTAAAATAATGTCGGATTTCAGGTTCCGACAAAACCCTTGAGGTTCGAACACTGGGGTGCGCACGAAGATCTCCCCCCTCTCTAGCTCGCGCACTCAACGATCTCACGGCCTAGCTTGACGGACCCAAAGAACACGAGACACAAGATTTATACTGGTTCGGGCCACCGTTGTGGTGTAATACCCTACTCCAGTGTGGTGTGGTGGATTGCCTCTTGGGCTGTGGATGAACAGTTAAAAGGGAAGAACAACCTCCTGAGGAGAGGTGTTCTTGTGCTCGGTGAGCTTATGCGGTGAGGATGATCTCCCTCTAAGATCACTCCCTAGCTATGGTGGTGGGTAGTCCTATTTATAGAGGCCCTGGTCCTCTTCCCAAATATTGAACGGGAAGGGATCCCACAACGGCCAATTCAAAGGGTGACAACCAGTACAAGTTATCCTGACAAAAGTAGTCTTCGCCTGCCAAAGGCTCTGGTGGTGACGCTGTCCTGGGCTCCACGGTGACCTCCGTCCTGCCGTCATGCTGGCCTTGGTCTTGTTGCACCGATATGGAAACCTTTGCCTGATGCCTCGGGACTCCTTGCCTGCGCTTGCCCCTTTAGCACCAAAGAGGAAACAAGGACACGGTGCGCACTGGCGCCCGCCTGGCGCCAGTCTGGTCTTGATTGTCATGGCTTGCGTCATTGGAACCTCACGAGGTTCACCCTGCCTTGATATCTCTGCCCCTCGTGAGCTAGCCTAGTGAGGCCGCCCCTGAGGAGGTCTTGCGTCGTCCGCCCTGCGAGGCTTGGCCCCTCGCGAGGGTCTTGGGTGCTTGCTAGTGAAGATGGGCCGTACGGAGCCGTTTGAGGAGCCATGCTGCGGGCCGCATGCAGGCAAGTCTGGGGGCCCCCTTTCCCAGAACGCTGACAGTAGCCCCCAGGCCCAGGGCGCGCTTGGGCTTGGCTTCGAGGCGAAGCCAAAGGAAAAGTGCGGAGCGCCGTGGGCCCCAACAACTTGTATCCTTGGTCGACGCGTGGAGATTGATTGGACGTGGGCGTCTCCGCTTCCCCACGCAACCTCAGCAACTGCCCGCCTGACGGGTCCTTGCTGGATGCAGGGAAAAGATCATTATTACCTTAGATCATGGAGGCCGGCGGTTGGCCTCCCCTTGGCTATAAATGGGAAGTGGGGGCGGAGCCCCCATCACCCATCTCTTCTTTGCCTCTCCCGCTTCTTTTTCCTTGCTCCAACGCCGGCAGCGACGCCCATGGCGCCTGTGAAGAGGCTCTCGGCCGTAGAGAAGGGGAAATCTCGCCAGGAGGGGCTTGGCTCACCGCCGCCCAAGAGGGGGCGCGGTAGCCCCCGCAAGCACACTGCGACCCCCACCGCTGCCCCTCGCAGCCGCGGTGGCGCCTCTTCGCATGGTGGCAGCCGCCCAAGTCGTGGCAGCCCCGTTGTTGAGGTGAGGCACGCCGTGGTTGCACGGCCTCCCCGACCGTGCTTCCATTCGGGTGAGGTGACGCCGGAGTTCATCGTGTGGTCGGAGAACCCGACTGGCACCTGGCTTCAGCTCCCGCGGTTCTTCATCGGTGAATTACCGTCCGCAGATCCAGGCGGTCTCTGGCTGCAGGTGGACGGTTGCTGCAGCAGGGCTTCATGGGTCGCGGTGGAGATCTCCGCCGCGGGCAACACGGTCCTGGCACACGGCTGGCAGACGTTCGCCTGCACACGCGCGCTGGACAGGCGGTGTGCCCTCCACTTCAAGTACGACGGCGATGCGACCCTCTTCGTGAGGGTGTTCAGGGAAGATTGTCGCCGTGTTGGGTGCTACCCTGAGGATAACGACAGTGACAAGGTTCTCGGCCTTGGCGATGGTCATGACAAGGAGGGAGGTGGGCCCGGCCATGTCTCGTCCAGCTACAATGACTCTTCCTCCGGAGGCAGCTCCAGCAGCGGCAGCTATGACCAGCCGCCACGCCGCCGCGACCGCTTTGAAGGTGGCAGCGGGTCGGCTCGTAGCCGTGCTCTGGTGAAGCGCGAGGAGGGGTTCGGCTGAGCTCAGGAGAGCGTCGCGAGCCCGTCCTCGCAACCCGCCGCAGGAGCATGTCCCGCTTTTGTTTCATTCTTCCTTTCCTTCCTGCATTAGAGAAAGACAACTATGGGGCCCCATGGGGGCGTGCAACAAACTATGATTTCCGAGTTGTTATGCTGCGTTTATCATTCCTGTGCTGTGTTGCAACGTCATGATTTATGCATGCGCGTAGAATGACTTAGCTCAATGCGCCTGAAGTAGACCCCGCTTCATGAGAGACGCATTTCTCCGTACCCGACGAGGAACTACGAAATTTTGCTAGGAGATCCGTACCTGACGAGGAGGAACCGCGAAAATTTGCTAGGAGATCCGTACCTGGTCCACGTTGTTGTAGCCTGCTGGCTAGCGCGCGTCACCTGCGTATGGCCACGACCCAGCGCCTTGTGTCGTGGTACCTGAGGGGCACGGATTGAGGGGGGTGCACCATCTTGCGGCTCGAACGAGGGTGCCTCGTGAAAAACTAACAAAACGCTCACGAGGGCCCGAGGGGCACCTGTCCAGCCCCCTCGCGAGGGACGGGAGAGAGGGTACAGGTCAAACAAAGAACTGATTGCAGAAATAGGAGCAGAAGCGAAGGAACAAGACCAACCAGTGACACCGGAAAGCAAATTTCGATTAAAGAGGGGCAAGCCAACAGCAGAAAGAAAATGAAAAACCACGTTCGGCACCTAGTCTAGTCTTCTTGTCTTCTCACCAACGCGGAGCTAAGTGCTGCCACTAGTCATGGGAGGGAGCCCCCGAGGCCCGAGGGAGGCACTCCTGAGACTCCGGGGCGTGTACAGCCCCACTCATTATTACGTGAGAGTGTCACGAGCGGAGATTCTTCACAGGCACCGGGCCTTGCTTCACAGGCACCGGGCCTTGCTTCATGGGTAGAACTTCCTGAGGTGCTGGATGTTCCAGGCGTTCTGGATGGGGACCCCGTCCTGCGTCTCCAGGCGCGTGGCGCCAGGCATGGAGATGTGGGCGACACGAAACGGGCCCTCCCACATGGGCGAGAGGTTGTGCAGCCCTTCCCTGGAGAGCACCCGCCTCAGGACAAGGTCACCCACCTCGAGCGTCCTGGAACGGACGCTGCGGCAGTGGTACCGCCGTAGCGCCTGCTGGTACCTCGCAGCTTGGAGCGAGGCTACACGGAGGCATTCCTCCCCCCAGCATGAGATCCATCCCCCGCATGGAATCCTGCCGCGTTTCATCAAACGCTAGGACCCGCGCGGAGTGATGCTTGACCTCGTGTGGGAGAACCGCTTCTGCTCCATAGATGAGGAAGAACGGGGTTCCGCCTGTCGGCTTGGTGGCGGTTGTGCGGATGGACCACACCATGGACTGGAGCTCGTCGTGCCAGCCCCTGCCGCAGGCTTCGAGCTTCTTCTTGAAGGTCCTAGTCTTGAGACCTCTCAAGACTTCCACGTTGGCGCGTTCGGCTTGGCTGTTGCTCCTGGGGTGTGCCATGGAGGCGTAGCATATCTGCGTCCCAAGGTTATCACAATATGTTTTGAAGAGATTGCTAGTGAACTAAGAACCGTTGTCGGTGATGATGCAATTAGGGACCCCAAATCGGCTCACGGCGCCGTTGATGAACTTGACTACTGACCCGGCTGGGATGGAGCGGACGACTTCCACTTCCGCCCACTTGCTGAACTTGTCGATGGCGACGTATAGGTAGAGGTAACCTCCAGGCGCTCGAGGGATGGACCCAGGATATCCAGCCGCCAGACCGCGAACGGCCATGAGAGCGGGATAGTCTGGAGGCCCTGAGCTGGTTGGTGGATCTGCTTGGCGTGGAATTGGCAAGCCTCGCAGGACTTCACCAGCTCAGCCGCGTCGTTGAGTGCTATGGGCCAGTAGAACCCGGTGCGGAAAGCCTTGCCGACCAGGGTGCGCGATGACGAGTGGTGCCCACAGTCTCCGCCATGTATGTCAGCCAGTAGCTCGTTCCCCTGTTCCCTAGAAATGCACCACAGAGAAACATCATTTGGCCGCTTCCTATATAGCTCACCGTCCTGAATGCAGTATTCCATAGCCTGCCGGGCCATGCGCTCCGCGTCTTCCTCCTTCTCCGGCAACATGCCTTGCATCAGGTATGCCTTGAACTCCTCAATCCAGCACCCCTCCTGAGGCTCGAGTGCTAAGAGGAGGCGCACTCCTAAGGTCAGGCCGCATGCGGGGGCTCCCAAGACTAGCGTTTGAGGGAGCTCCTCCTGAGGTGGCGCTGGCTCCGCATGCTGAGGTGCTGCTAAAGGCTTGAAGAGCCATTCCTCGAAGACGTCAGGCTCTGGGGGAAGCCACTTGGATGCTCTTCTGGCGATGTTATCGGCCTCTTGGTTGGTGCCACGTGGCACATGCTGCATCTCTAGGCCCAGGAACTGCTTCTCCATTTTGCGTACCTCCGTGAGATATGCTTCCATGTGCTCCTCCTTTGGCTCGTACACCTTGTTGGAGAAGTTGACGAAGAGCTGCGAGTCTCCCTTGATGGTGAGGCGCTTCACTCCCAGGGCCGCCGCCGCCTTGAGGCCGGCGATGAGGCCCTCATACTCTGCGATGTTGTTGGAGACCTTCTCGCCCTGCTGGAAGCAGAGCTGCATGGTGTAGTAAAGTTTGTCCCGAGTGGGCGAGATGAGTACAACTCCAGCCCCCACGCCCTGGCGCGTGAACGCGCCATCGAAGTCCATCTGGCGCTTCATTCCCTGGTGAGAGGGATCGGTTTTCTCCTACTTTGAGCTCTGGTGTATCAGTCCATTCTGCCACAAAATCGGCGAGTGCAGCCCCATTGATGACCCTGGTTGTGCTGAACTCCAAGTCAAATGCTTGCAGCTCGATGTTCCTTTCGGCGACTCTCCTCGCAGCATTGGGGCTCCTGAGCACTCTTTCCAATGGGTAGGCTGAGACGACCTTGATGGGGTGACCCTGGAAATAGTGGCGCAACTTACGTGAGGCCACCAGGAGCGCGAGCAAGAGCTTCTGAGGCATGGGGTATCACACTCTCGCATCTCGCAGCACTGTGCCGACGAAGTGGTGCTCGACAAGGGTGGGAGAGCTGATGGAGTTTTTGGCTCCTGGGGACTGAGGTGTTTCCTATGGATCTCCAACTCCTGCGGCTTGACGACTAGCCGGTCCAGCCGCTGCCTCAGAAACATCGTCTTGGCATTGTGTAGCCTTATCTGGCTTGGCGGCTTCACTTGGCGAGCCCTTGACTCGGGGCTCCTCTCCGAGGGCCACCAGCGCCGCGTTAGTGGAATGGGGTGTGGTAGACAGGTAGAGTACCAAGGGCTCACGAGGACGAGGCGCCACCATCACTGGCGGGCTGGTCAAGTATCTCTTGAGGTCTTGAAACGCTAGGTCGGCCTTGGGGGTCCACTCGAATGGACCCTTCTTCTTCATCAGCTTGAAGAACGGCATGGCACGCTCCCCCAACTTGGAGATGAAGCGCCCCATCGAAGTCATGCAGCCTGCAAGCTTCTGCATCTCCCCGAGGTTTTGTGGTGGACTCATGTCTTCAATTGCCTTGACCTTCTCCGGGGTGGCCTCGATCCCTCTGTGGGATACGAGGAAGCCCAGCAGCTTGCCGAAAGGGACACCAAACATGCACTTCTCCGGATTGAGCCGCAGTTCCACCTGGCGTAGGCTCGCGAAGGTCTCCTCCAGGTCCTGAATTAAAGTTCTTGCTTCCTGAGACTTTACCACAATGTCGTCAACGTAAGCCTCAACGTTCCTCCCGAGCTGCCGCCCCAAGGCGATGTGCATCAGCTGCTGTAAGGTTACTCCTGTGTTGCGCAGTCCGAATGGCAAGCAAGTGTAGCAGTACACCCCGCATGGGGTTAAGAAAGTTGTCTTCTCCACATCTTCCACTGCCATCTTGGTCTAGTGGTATCCCAAGAACACATCCAGGAAGCACAGCAGGCCACACTCCGCGGTGGAGTCGACAATCTAGTCGATGCGCGGCAACGGAAACGGGTCTTGAGGGCAAGCCTTGTTGAAGTTGGTGAAGTCGACACACATGTGTTCCTTTCCTCCTTTCTTCGGCACAACGACTGGGTTTGCCAGTCACTCCAGGTACCGTACCTCGTGAATGACACCTGCTGCCTCCAGCTTGCAGGTTTCCTGAACGATGAAGGACCGCTTCTCCTTGGATTGCCGCCTCGCCTTCTACTTCAGAGGGCGCACATTGGGCCACACCCTCAAATGATGTTCAATTACTCCACTTGGGACCCCAACTAGCTGCTTGGGCTCCCAAGTGAATACTTCCTTCTTCGCTCGCAGGAAGTCCACCAGCTCCTTATCTTGAGCTGGGGCAAGGTCGGCACCTCTAATAAAGGTAGCGCCAGAGGCCCCGTCCATGTCGACCGGTATCTGCTTCGTCTTGGCTTGACCTTGGGTGAACAACTGCTTCTTCTTGGTCGGCGCAGCCTCCTTGGCCCTGGGCATGGCCTTGTCGGCCGGGCAAGCTGCCGCCGTGACCCTGAAGGCTAGCTTGAGGGCCTCCACAACTTCCTTGGTGTCTGCGGCCACGATAAGGACGCCATTGCTTCCTGGCATCTTCATGAGGTTGTAGGCAGGATGGGTCGCCGCCATGAACTGGGCCAGCGCCGGGTACCCAAGGATGGCGTTATACGGCAAACTGATGCGGGCGATGTCAAACTCGATTAGCTCAGTGCGGTAGTTATCGCGCGTGCCGAAAGTCACGGGGAGACGGATTTGCCCCAGGGGATTGGAGGAGCCGCCCCCGACTCCGGAGAAGGGCCGGCTGGGGCGGAGCCGCTCGAGCGGTACGTGAAGGAGACTAAGGCCTCCACAGAGAGCACGTTGAGGCCGGCGCAGCCGTCGATGAGGGTCTTGGTGACGACTACACTGTAGATGGTGGGCATGCAAAGCATCAGAAGCACACCCGAACCGATGGTGTTGACTGGGTGATCTTCTAAGTCGAAGATCAGGTCGGCCTTGGGCGCCGCCCACCCCGGGGGAGCCCCCCTGCCGTGTGGAGGCGGTGCTGATCTGGCGAAAGAACGACTTGATGTGACGGTCCGACGGTGGCGCCTGCAAGCCACCGAGGAGGGCCACGACGACCGGGGGCGCTAGTCCCCCGAAGCGCGCGATGAAGAGGTCATGCAGCTCCTCACAAGAGGCCACGAAAGATTCTGGCAGATGGAGGAGCCAGGCACGCGGCACGCCAGCGAGGGCTATCGGGAACTAGTTGGCCATGATCTTATCGCCACCCCGGGCCTCGAGGACAGCCTCCTGGTACGCCTGCAGAAAGGCCGCCGGATCCACCGCACCATCGTAACGGGGCGGCATCTCCGGTTTGAAGTTGTGCGGCCACT
>NC_041388.1:213092492-213109159 GCF_002162155.2 Triticum dicoccoides
GGAAGAGGCGGCGTCCATGAGAGTCAGTCGGAGAGGTGAGGACGTCAGGGGTCGAAGCTTTGGCGCGCACCCCTACCTGGTAAGCCAAATGTCGGATTTCGGGTTCCAGCAAAACCCTTGAGGTTCGAACACTGGGGTGCGCACGAAGATCTCCCCCCTCTCTAGCTCGCGCACTCAACGATCTAACGGCCTAGCTTGACAGACCCAAAGAACACGAGACACAAGATTTATACTGGCTCGGGCCATCGTTGTGGTGTAATACCCTACTCCAGTGTGGTGTGGTGGATTGCCTCTTGGGCTGTGGATGAACAGTTATAAGGGAAGAACAGCCTCCTGAGGAGAGATGTTCTTGTGCTCGGTGATCTTGTGCGGTGAGGATGATCTCCCTCTAAAATCATCCCCCTAGCTATGGCGGTGTCTAGTCCTATTTATAGAGGCCCTGGTCCTCTTCCCAAATATTGAGCGGGAAGGGATCCCACAATGGCCAATTCAAAGGGAGACAACTAGTAGAAGTTATCCCCACAAAAGTAGTCTTCGCCTGCCAAAGGCTCTGGTGGTGACGCCGTCTTGGGCTCCACAGTGACCTCCGTCCTGCCGTCCTGCTGGTCTTGGTCTTGTTGCACCGATATGGAAACCTTTGCCTGATGCCTCGAGACTCCTCGCCTGCGCTTGCCCCTTTAGCACCAAAGAGGAAACGGGGACATTGTGCGTGCTGGCGCCTGCCTGGTCTTGATCGTCATGGCTTGCGTCATTGGAACGTCGCGAGGTTCACCTAGCCTTGATCTCTCCGCCCCTCGTGAGCCAGCCTGGTGAGGCCGCCCCTGAGGAGGTCTTGCGTCGTCTGCTTCGCGAGGCTTGACCCCTGGCGAGGGTCTTGGGTGCTTGCTGGTGAAGATGGGCCGTACGGGGCCGCTGGAGGAGCCATGCTGCGGGCCGCAGGCAGGCATGTCTAGGGACCCCCGTTCCTAGAACGCCGACAAATACAAAAAATACCTTGCTGCAATTTATTATTATTCATTCTATCTCGTGTTCCCGCGAGATCTATTTATCCAATCTACTACAATTTTACCTATCTTTTTACCGGTGAGGGATTTACAACCCCTCTCTTATGTTGGGTTGCAAGTATTTTTTATTTGTGTGCAGGAGTTGTTTACGTGGTGTTGCATGGTTCTCCTACTGGTTCGATAACCTTGATCTTGTCACCGAGGGAAATACCTACCGTAGCTGTGCTGCATCATCTCTTCCTCTTTGGGGAAATACCGACGTAGTTCAAGCCGCATCATCCATATGCACATTTACTTCCCTAATGTATGGTTAGATGAAACCAACAGTGTGATGCATGTTTCTACATCATGAAAATGAGCAAACTAACATGGCTATTGATACACACTCATATTTAGTAGTATATAGATTACTATAAAGTAAGGAGAATATCCATATCTTCCTAACCGTTTGATTATTCAACCATACAAATTGGCTATAATGACATGGTCACAATCGCAAGAGTTAACTCATTCCAAATATAGATGATTTACGATGTCTCTAATACATTTCCATAATTCTACTTAAATTGTGCTCAAACAGGGATATGCCAATCATCACAAAAAGTTCAAACAGTGTCATGGCGTTACATTAACATCAGACGAAAACAACTTACATGCGCCGTCCCAGCAATACGTGGTGCCATCTGCTTTGTCGATCGCGTAGATGATGCCATTTTGTTCAATAGCATCACATAAGTGTGTATCAGCTTTGAAGATCTACTACGAGCTGAGTTGTCTCCAGCTAAAGATGGCACCGGCGTAAAGATAGGCGAGTCTATGATCGAACATGGCAATTAGCTTGAAGTCTCCATAATCAGCATGTCGTGTGGGCACTTGGCAGATTACAATCTTCTGCAAAACAAGGTTCGTCCAACTGATGTGGTAATCTAGATGACTTGGTCCATGATGGTAAAACCCTATATAATCCAACCGTGGAAGTTTAATCTCATGGGAGGTCTGAAAGTTCACGAGCACCAACTTTTTCCCATCATCTCTAACGGCAACAATCCAGTGGGAGTTCATGCTGACCCAGTACATACCTGCCAAGAAGTTTTAGGCAATGGTGATCGGATCGAAGTCGAGGGAAATGATGTACGATGACCCACTACATACCTGCAAAGAAGTTTTGGCTAATGGACATCAGATTGAAGTCGAGGGGCATCATGTACACGCTCCCTATCATGGCGAGAAAATCTCGCAAGACCAGATAACAGCAAGCAATGTGTCTTGAAAATCTTAGGCCTCGCTTCGACGATGGCCGTGTGCATGTCCCTTGAGCATGCAGCCAGCCGCATGACACTCAACATATCCATAAACGAACAACAGAGGTTGAGGATGTCACTGGGGAGATTGCTCCAATCGCGCCTCATATGGATGCTGCGCGGTTCCCGTTCGGCCATGAGTTTGGAAGGTGGGGTATTTGGGGCTTGATTTACGAGGGAGAAGGCTCTCGGTGCTGGAGAGGCTAGCGAGGGAATAGTGGTACTGGGGGAGGCAAGCAAGGCGAGGGTACGCGGGGGGAAAGTGAGATGATGAAGAGTGACCTCAGGATTTCCGGCGAGACGGAGATGGAGATGTATTGGTGCTAGGCGGGGAGAGGGAGACGAGGCGAGGTATGCTATACAGCAGCGGTGAGAGTGGCTGCACAGTGCACAAGGTGAGGCTGACTTTGGTAACCCGAACACGCCGCCTGGACTAGTGTCACCTTGGGTGCAGGGTCTTGTCACTTCACTATGAGGACCGGATGAATAATATTTTGACCCTCAAGTGTACCACAGTTGTACTACTACTAGTAGTAACATAGGAATTAGTACTATATAGCGGAAATTGGTCTCCCATGCTAGCATGCCTCTGGGTTCACTTCATCCTCCAGGTAGCATCCATATTGCGAGCAGAACCAAATTCTCATGCACGCAGAAGCGCGAAGAAGGGCCTTTTCTTTTTTAGGATAACCGCGTATATTCCTTAACCAGAAAAGGTTGTGTCTCGCAGGCACGCGCCAATATCGAACCAGCTACGACATATTTTGTGTGTGCAAAGAGGTGGATATGTTTGTATATATGTTCGTCCACCCAAGTGGGTTTTGCGTAGATCCCACCTATCAGGAGGGGTGCAGAAATAAAAAGTAATCATAAATTTTTTCGCCATGGTGATTCGAAAGAGTGACCTTAACTAACCAGTGGCACATGTAGCGATAGAAGGACGGGCACAAACACCGACACGGACCACTCCGCAGTACGCTACCCGCATAGCCTTTTCGTTTTGCAGGTTGGTCTACCTAGCCGTCTAATCAACTGCCTGCATGCCACTTCTCCCATTTACTTCTCCATCGGGAACCGATTTTCCTCAGCTTCTTCACCTCTCCTTCATTTGTATTAAAACTCCACTGGATTCACATCCTCCTTGAGTAATTCTGAAGCCCCTTTAAATAATCATCCTCTTCAGTTAGACTAGCCATCTTAATCCCAATTTTCCAAACCAGAGCCCTCCGGTCCAGCGGTTCCAAATGGCGAAATAGATCCCTATGTAGGTTTTTAGCGTCAAACATGTCCTCGTAGAAGGCTCGTTGAGCATAGTTGCCACCTTCACTGACCAACCAAGTGTTTTTTTGGGAGTGGATCAACAATGTATCCAACTCCCTCCAAAAGGTGGAGATGAAGGTCGTCGGTCTCGATGCAGAGTACATGTAGCGTGCCACTCAGAAGATCCAAGGCATCGCCGTCCTTCAGCTGTGCCTAGAAGATGAAGTTTTGGTGTATCACATCATACACGCGCCCTCCATACCAGGTGAGCTCCACGATTTCATGTCTAGGGAGGACATGTACTTCTGTGGGACAGCCATCGAAGGGGACAAAGAGAAGCTGGCGATGTACAATCTTGACTTGAAAAACATTGCTGACCTACAAACCAGAATTCCTGTAGAGGATTGTGATAAAAAACACCATCCCTGTTCAACGTAGCAAATTCTATGCTCGAAACAAATGTTGAGAAGGGTGACGAGACGCTGGAATTAAGGTCGTCTGGATGGGAGAATTATCCCTTGACCTATGAGCGGATAAAATATGCTGCACTCGATGCCCTGTGATTTTCGAGATAGCTGCAGGGTCTAAAGAGCTTGTTGCAAAGCCGTCTCCCACAGAAAATGAGAAGAAGAAGAACAAGAAAAAGAAAGAAAGAAAGAAGAAGCTGCAATAACAATACGACATTATAGATGGATGAACTATTTCCTCTCTTGTAAAACATATATTTCCTCTTTGTGTACATTGATATAGATGCACTATTTTGCTGGTGTGCATGTCTTTGTAACAAGTGTACTTTGTGTACATTGATATAGGTCCGCTTGACTATAATGAACTATTTATCACTCCTTGCAGTGAGCGGTATGCAATGCATGTGTCATGTCTACCGCAATGCATGTGTAAGTAGGCATGACAGCTTGTCCATGGAAGTTGAACCACGGAGACCATCACATTTCTACCACTGCCACATGTGATTCCCATGATGCCGCTCCATCCCACGCTGCCATGTCCCCCGACGTGCGCCTCACCCCTCTCGGCCCCACCGCTCCTCTGCCTTTGTGTGCATGAGATGTGGGCCAGCTGAACTGCGGCGACCATCAAGTTTCTGCCACATCCACATGCGATTGGACATGGCTTGCATGCTCCGCTCCTAGCTCCGATCCATACTCCTGCACCATCCAATTTTCATCCAGCGGCTGTGACACATTTCGTCCCAGGCATCACTCCCCAGCCACAAATATAAGAAATAAAATAAAGGCCCATCTTTGCCTTCTACTTCTGTAATACAGGTACTACCCGCCGGTGTGGCCATCTACGCCTCGTAACACCCTGACGTCCAGCTGTGGCACCCTCGCCATGGCCAGTCCACCACCGGCCGGTTCATCTCGAACAAGTGAGTCGCAAACGCCGCCACGACAACGGCCAGCTGGGCATCTCAAACCACATTGATGCCGCTTCCCGTAGCCGACCTACGCTGGCCCGTGGCCACATGCCGTTGACCCGCGCGTCAACATACGGTGGTAGGAATGGCTCCAGGCTCGCTGGCTCAACTACGTCGAGTACATCACGTTCGCAAACTGGTATCCGTTGAGTAGGTTGATCCCGCCCATGAGCACACTCTCATACGTATCCAGCATTCCAGTCTCGCCGCTGAGTGGTACATCCTCGGGACGGTGCAAGTGGTTGGAATCTCGAGCCCAAGTCGAGCTATGTGCCCCGGGTAGATCACTGGCTTCTGACTGAGCTCATCTAGAGCGCAAGCTAGTAAACGTCATGCGGCAGGTCACAACAGACAAACACCTCAACATGCATCGGCCAGGCAGAGACTTTTCTTGGCCACAAGCTCCATGGTCTCGCCCAAGATCGGTGTGGTACTATAGTCGAACATGCAGGTAAAATACTACTCCCTCCTTCTAGGTGAATAAGTCATCTTAGGTTGTGCACCGTGACCTAGATGGAGGAAAAAACAAGAGTAATGTTTATTTGCTAATTAATAGCATTGCATGCAATTCTCTAACCACTGCATGTCATGTTTGGTTGTCTCAAGTCATTGAAAGCACACACGTCCCACATCTCTTATTGGTTGATATGTCAAGAAACAAGAAAGAGGTGGGAGTTAATGCACCGCGCCTAAGTGTTTTGGGATTATTTGGTTTTCGTAAGGTGACTTATACACCTAGATGAAGGGAGTACGGGAGCAGCTGCATGTGCATGGCCCCGACGCTGATGTTGGCATGGAGAAGGTGCTACTTGCTGGCTGCGCAACGTACTACATGGGTTAGGCAGGCACCTGTCGCCACACCCGGAGTACGAGCTGGAAAGGAAAGGGTCTTGCATGAGTGTATAGATTCATGCAGGAAATTATTTCCTGGAAATACGACCTTTGTTTACCTTTTTTTGAGGCTATAGATTGAAGGAATATGCCCTAGAGGAAATAATAAAGTTGTTATTTTTTATTTCCTTATATCATGATAAATTTTTATTATTCATGCTAGAATTGTATTAACCGGAAACTGATACATGTGTGGATACATAGACAAAACACCGTGTCCCCAGTAAGCCTCTACTAGACTAGCTCGTTAATCTAAGATGGTTAAGTTTCCTAACCATGGACATGTGTTGTTAGTTGATGAACGGGATCACATCATTAGGAGAATGATGTGATGGACAAGACCCATCCGTTAGCTTAGCATAATGATCGTTAAGTTTTATTGCTATTGCTTTCTTCCTGTCATATACATATTCCTTTGACTATGAGATTATGCAACTCCCGGATACCGGAGGAATACCTTGTGTGCTATCAAACATCACAACATAACTGGGTGATTATAAAGATGCTCTACATGTATCTCCGAAGGTGTTTGTTGGGTTGGCATAGATCAAGATTAGGATTTGTCACTCCGAGTATCGGAGAGGTATCTCTGGGCCCTCTCGGTAATACACATCATGATAAGCCTTGCAAGCAATGTGACTAATGAGTTAGTTATGGGATGATTTATTATGGAATGATTAAAGAGACTTGTTGGTAACGATATTGAACTAGGTATGAAGATACCGACGATCGGATCTCGGGGAAGTAACATACCGATGACAAAGGGAATAACGTATGTTGTTACGGTACGACCGATAAAGATCTTCATAGAACATGTGGGAACCAATGTGGGCATCCAGGTTCTGCTGTTGGTTATTGACCAAAGAGGTGTCTCGGTCATGTCTACATAGTTCTTGAACCCATAGGGTCCGCACGCTTAATGTTCGATGACAATTTTTGAATTATATGAGTTATGTGATTTGGTGACCGAATATTGTATGATGTCCCGGATAAGAACACGGACATGACGAGTTGTCTTGAAATGGTTGAGAGGTAAAGATTCATATATTGGACGATGATATCCGAACACCGAAAGTGTTCCGGAGGTACCGGGTACATATCAGGTCACCGGAAGGGGTTCCGGGCATCCCCTCGGTAACTACATGGGCCTAATGGGCCAAGAAGGGGACAGACCATCCCCTAGGGGGCTGGTGCTCCCCATGTAGGCCGAAATAAGGGGAAGGAAAGAGGGTAAGAGAGAAAGGAAGGGGAGCAATTCGGCCTCCCCCTTCCTTCTCTCCTCCCTCCTCCTTCCTTCCCCCTCCGGATGAATATGGAAGGGGGGAGGCCGAATTGGGAGGCACCCAAGTAGGATTCCTCCTACTTGGGGTGGCCCCTTGTCTGCATCTCCTCTCCTCTAACCTATATATATATGAGGGGGGGGGGCACCACTAGAACACAGATAAACAGTTGTTAGCCATGTGCGGCGCCCCCTGCACAGTTTACGACTCTGGTCATATTCACGTAGTGCTTAGGCGACGCCCTGCACGGATCACTTCACCATCACCATCACCACACCATCGTGCTGACAGAATTCTCCCTTGACACTTTCTAGATCAAGAGTTCGAGGGACGTCATCGAGCTGAACATGTGCAGAACTCGGAGGTGTTGTACGTTCGATGCTTGATCGGTCGGAACGAGAAGAAGTTCGACTACATCAACCACATTGTCAAACTCTTCCGCTTTCAGCCTACGAGGGTACGTAGACACACTCTCCCACTCTTATTTCTATGCATCTCCTAAATAGATCTTGCGTGAGCCTAGGATTTTTTTTGAAATTGCATGTGATACGTCTCCAACGTATCTATAATTTTTGATTGTTCGATGCTATTATATTATCTGTTTTGGATGTTTAATAGGCTTTAATATACCTTTTTATATTATTTTTGGAACTAACCTACTAACCAAAGGCCCAGTGCAAATTGCTATTTTTTTGCCTATTTCAGTGTTTCGCAGAAAAGGAATATCAAATGGAATCCAAACGGAATGAAACCTTCGGGAGAGTTATTTTTGGAACAAACTTAATCCAGGAGACTTGGAGTGGACGTCAAGAAAGAAGCGAGGAGGCCACGAGGTAGGAGGGTGCGCCCCAGGGGGGTGGGCGTGCCCCCCACCCTTGTGGGCCCCTTGCAGCTCCACCTACCTACTTCTTCCTCTTATATATACCATATACCCTGAAAACATCCAGGAGCACCACAAAACCCTATTTCCACCGCCGCAACCTTCTGTACCCGTGAGATCCCAGCTTGGCGCCTTTTCCGGCGCTCCGCCGGAGGGGGAATCGATCACAGAGGGCTTCTACATCAACATCATAGCCTCTCAGATGATGTGTGAGTAGTTTACCTCAGACCTTTGGGTCCATAGTCATTATCTAGATGGCTTCTTCTCTCTCTTTGGATCTCAATATAAAGTTCTCCTCAATTCTCTTGGAGATCTATTCGATGTAATTCATTTTGCGGTGTGTTTGTCGAGATCCGATGAATTGTGGGTTTATGATCAAGATTATCTATGAACAATATTTGATTCTTCTCTGAATTCTTTTATGCATGATTTAATATCTTTGCAAGTCTCTTCGAATTATCAGTTTGGTTTGGCCTACTAGATTGATCTTTCTTGCAATGGGAGAAGTGCTTAGCTTTGGGTTCAATCTTGTGGTGTCCTTTCCCAGTGACAGTAGGGGCAGCAAGGCACATATTGTATTGTTGCCATCGAGGATAAAAAGATGGGGTTTATATCATATTGCTTGAGTTTATCCCTCTACATCATGTCGTCTTGCCTAATGCGTTTCTGTATTCTTATGAACTTAATACTCTAGATGCATGCTGGATAGCGGTTGATGTGTGGAGTAATAGTAGTAGATGCAAAATCCTTTTAGTCTACTTGTCGCGGACGTGATGCCTATATACATGATCATGCCTAGATATTCTCATAACTATGCTCTTTTCTATCAATTGCTCGACAGTAATTTGTTCACCCACCATAGAATTTGCTATCTTGAGAGAAGCCACTAGTGAAACCTATGGCCCCCGGGTCTATCTTCCATCATATTATTTTCATATCTACTTGCTATTTCTATCATAGTTTATTTTGCAATCATTATTTTCCAATCTATACAACAAATATACCAAAAATATTTATCTTATTATCTCTATCAGATCTCACTTTCGTAAGTGACCATGAAGGGATTGACAACCCCTTTATCGCGTTGGTTGCGAGGTTCTTGTTTGTTTATGCACATACTAGGCGACTTGTGTGCTACCTCCTACTGGATTGATACCTTGGTTCTCAAAACTGAGGGAAATAGTTATGCTACTTTGCTACATCACCCTTTCCTCTTCAAGGGAAAACCAATGCATGCTCAAGAGGTAGTGATGAAGCTATGTACCTAGGGTAAGGTCATAGGCCTGACCTATACACCCTCCCCTAGGACATCGCCCTAAAGTCAGAAGTATTCAAGGGATACCATCATCCACTCGACCAGAAAACGTTCCACTCGGAAGACTCTATGTCACTCGACCATGGCAGTGATCACTCGACAGACAGAAAATCGAAAGCCACTCTGAAAAGCAACGGTCGGGCGTTTACTCTGTAGACTTAGTGGTCATTTATGTCACTTTATTACTAGCATTACCAGAAACGCCCCATCTTTATGTACCTTAAACCCTTTGTAACTGAGGGCGGGAGGGGTCTGGCGAACTCTATATAAGCCACCCCCTCCTCAGGGACAAGGGTTCACACCCCCTGTAACACCACACACATATAATCCAGTTGACCGCCTCCGGGCACCGAGACACAAGGCTATTACTTCCACCGTGAAGGGCCTGAACTCGTAAATCTTGTGTGTACAACTTCACCATAGCTGAGATCTTGCCTCCTCATACCTACCCCTCATTCTACTGTCGGTCTTAGAACCACGACAGTTGGCGCCCACCTTGGGGCAGGTGTCTTAGCGACTTTTTGGTGAAGTTGTGATTTTTCCGATTCACATCATTATGGTTTCCGGCGGTGGATTGGCTGAGGGCCGCGAGATCCGTCACGGCGCGCTCGTCTTGGTTGCCGATGACCCCGCCTGGCTTCAGGAAGCTCCCCTTGACGTCGAGGCGCTCCCCGTCCACGAGGCGACGCACTTTCGCGCATGCGCTCGCGACATCCTTCTCCAGCAGCCGTTGACCCAATATCGGTCGGTTCTCGTGGTGTCTTCGCTCCCCGCTGTTCGCCGGCGCAAGCGATCCGGTCGGTCGCAGCTTCAGCGGTGGGTGAAACACGCGGTGGCCCGCCAGTCGGCCACCCGACAAGTCGCGGCAATTGAGCCCGACGAAACTCTCTACGGCCTGTTCGACCTATTGACTGGCTCCGTCAAGACCACATCCTAATGCGACAACAGCGATCCTGCAGCTGAAGTCTTGATGGTCGATGGGCCATATAGTCCTCCTGGCTTCCGCCGCGATGACGGCAGCGATGGTGGCGGCGATCTGTCACGCGCTCACGAGGAATACCGCCCCAAGCCTCTTTCTTTGCAGTAGAGGGAAGAGATTCGCCGCCGCAACATGGATGCACTTCACACGCCCATCATTGGGGAAACCTCCGAGGCCCGGGCCTTGGAGGAGGCACGCCTGGCCAACTTGGCTGAGCGCACTCCACTGGAGAACCTTCAGCATGCACTCGACGAGCGTGCACGGCAACGGATCCCTGAGTCCAGTCGACAACAACTTTTTCCGCCTCAACCTCAGGTATACCGCTCTTTGATTCAAAATCTCACAGCTGCAGCCCATACAGCCGAGTTAATCCAGCCTTCCCAGTCGGAGGCTGGCAGAGGTTCGATGCAGATTTGGGCCTTACTCCGAGCAGCGGGAGAGCAGAACACAGCAGTGTCTCAGTCGTGGAATAGGATTCATAGCAGATCTGTGATGGCAGATACAGTTCAGTCGGCCCACAGCCCAAGATCGCCCCGCGGCGTGAGGGACGTGGTTACCGGAAGGATCAGTACAGAAACCATGAGCAATATGACCACCGACTCGGTCTTGATGACTGTCGTCGAGTGCCCACACCTCCTCCGAGGAGTGGATCATATGTGCCTCGGCAATATGATGACATACACCCTCACAGTGGTGAGAGAAGAATACCAGCCGACCCAAGGGAGCCAGGCTTTGATGCGAGATCTATTCTCGTTCAAGGTCTAGTTGATAGGAGCAGAGCACACTGGGAGGGCCTTGATAGAGATCACCCGACTGGCATCAGAGTTCATGTTTCAGGCCCAGAGTGTTTCAGTAGAGCCATCAGAGCCGCAGTGATTCCTCCCAACTTCAGGTTGGTGACTGGAGTCAGCAAGTTCACTGGTGAGTCTAAGCCTGACACTTAGCTTGAAGATTACCGAGTGGCTGTACAGATCGGTGGTGGCAATGATAAAGTGGCCATGAAGGATCTTCCTCTGATGTTAGAAGGCTCAGCAAGAGCATGGTTGACTCAGTTAGCGCCAGGCAGTATATTCAGTTGGGAAGAACTTGCCCGAGTGTTTGTTAAAACTTTTGAGGGTACTTGCAAGCGGCCAGCGGGGTTAACAGAATTGCAGCATTGCGTGCAAAAACTGAGTGAGACTCTGAGAGATTACATTCAGAGGTGGACCCCTTTGCATCACACAGTGGAAAATGTATCCCACCATCAAGCATTTTGCGCCTTCAAGGAAGGCGTTAAAAATCAGGAGCTAGTCCTGAAATTCAGTCGGATAGGGGATATGTCTCTAACTCGGATGATGGAAATAGCCACTCGGTATGCTAACGGAGAAGAGGAGGATCGGCTCCGCAGTGGGAAGAGCAAACCAGTCAGTTAAGACACCGGTGGAGGCAATTCCAATCAGAAAGAAAAGCGTAAAGCTGAACCTGCAGGACCTGGTGAAACTACAACAGTGATTCAAGGAAAGTTTAAAGGGAAACCTAAGGGGCCCTGGACCCCTAAGAAAGTAAAAGATGCAGCTGGTAACGAAGTGATGGATTTGCCAGGTCACATTCACACCAAGAAAGACGAAGAAGGCAATCTGATTTATCGTAAGCATACCACTCGACAGTGTCGGGTTCTGATCGAGCAATTCCGAGAGAAACAACCTAATGAGAAGGAAAAAGAATCTGACAAGGATGAAGACAAAGAGGAAGATGATGGTTTTCCCAATGTCAATTCCACCCTAATGATTTTTGCTGACGTTGAGAGCAAAAGTCGAGTGAAAGTGATCAACAGAGAAGTGAATATGGTTGCTCCAGCAACGACAACATACCTGAAGTGGTCACAAACAGCTATCAAATTCGACCAGTCTGACCACCCTGCTCGCATAGCCACTCCAGGGAGGCAAGCGTTGGTGGTCGACCCAGTTGTTGGAGGTACACGATTGACAAAAGTGTTGATGGATGGTGGTAGTGGTCTGAATATTCTTTACGCTGAATTCTTAAAAGGGATGGGCATTCGGATGTCCAAACTTAGTGAGATCAACATGAGCTTTCACGGCATCATCCCTGGCAAGAAGGCTGAATCACTCGACCAGATAGCCTTGGACGTGGTTTTCGGTGATTCAAAGAATTACCGTAAGGAAAAGTTGACATTTGAGGTAGTGGATTTCCAGAGTGCTTATCAAGCTATTCTAGGGAGGCCTGCATACCCGCATTTTATGGCTCGACCATGTTACGTATATCTCAAGCTGAAAATGCCTAGTCCCAGAGGAGTGATCACGGTCACTGGCAATCAGCAGAAGGCAGAGGAATGCTTCCAGAAGGGTTCTAAAATTGCCGATGCACAAATGGCAGCAATTGAAATGCAAGAATATCATAAAAATGTAGATCCGAGTGATTTGCTGCGAGCCAAGAAGGCTGCCACAGATTCTGCATTTCAGTCGTCCGGAGAAACAAAACCGATTCATATTCACCCGACCGATCCTAATGCTGCCCCTACTCATATCTCAACATCACTCGACAGCAAATAGGAAGAAGCGCTCATCCAGTTCCTCCGTGAGAACTGGGACATCTTTGCATGGAAACCTTCTGACATGCCAGGTGTACCCAGGGGACTAGTTGAGCATCGTTTGCGAGTCGACCCGAAAGTGAAGCCAGGCAAGGAACATCTTAGGCGGTCTGCCGTACAGAAGAGAAAAGCAATTGGCGAGGAAGTGGCTCGGCTCCTAGCAACTGAGTTCATCCAAGAGATTTACCACTCTGAGTGGCTCGCCAATGTTGTAATGGTCCCCAAGAAGGACGATTCACTTCATATGTGCATTGACTTCAAGCATATCAATCGGGCCTGCCCGAAAGATCATTTTCCTCTCCTCCGTATCGACCAAATCGTTGACTCGACTACGGGGTCTGAGCGTTTGTCTTTTCTAGACGCATATTCCGGGTATCATCAGATCCGACTGTATGGACCCGATGAGATAAAAACAGCTTTCATCACTCCATTCGAGTGCTTTTGTTATGTCACCATGCCATTCGGTCTCAAGAACGCTGGTGCCACATTTATGAGGATGATTCAGAAGTGCCTTCTCACTCAAATCAGTCAAAATGTGGAAGCATATATGGATGACATTGTGGTCAAGTCACGTAAAGGTTCCGACCTGCTGGCTGACCTCGCTGAAACCTTTGCCAACCTCAGAAGGTATGATATCAAGCTTAATCCGTTGAAATGCACATTCGGAGTTCCAGGAGGAAAGTTACTCGGTTTCCTTGTTTCCGAACGAGGGACCCATGCCAACCTAAAGAAAGTTGGAGCCATACTCCGGATGAAACGCCCTGTGCGTGTGCATGACGTCCAGAAGCTTATCAGTTGTTTGGCCGCCTTGAGTCGATTCATCTCTCGCCTCGGTGAAAAGGCATTGCCTCTTTACTGACTGATGAAGAAATCTGATAAGTTTGAGTGGACTCCTGAAGCTGATGCAGCATTTGCAGAACTCAAAACCCTGCTTTCCACCCAGCCGGTGCTTGCTGCTCCAATCAGCAAAGAGCCTTTACTACTTTATATTGCAGCCATTGGACAAGTTGTTAGTACAGTACTTACGGTCGAGCGGGAAGAAGAAGGAAAAACCTATAAAGTTCAGCGCCCAGTGTATTATATTTCTGAAGTCTTGAATCCATCCAAGCAAAGATATCCCCACTATCAGAAGGTTGTCTACGGGATTTACATGACCATGAAGAAGGTTGCACATTATTTCTCTGATCACTCCATTACAGTCGTCAGCGAGGCACCTTTGTCAGAATTTCTGAACAACAGAGATGCAACTGGTCGAGTGGCAAAGTGGGCGATTGAACTCCTTCCCTTGGATATCAAGTTTGAGAAAAAGAAAGCTATCAAGTCCCAGGCAATAGCAGATTTCCTCGCCGAGTGGGTCGAGCAGCAACAACAGACTCAGATTCACTCGGAGTATTGGACCATGTTCTTTGATGGATCCAAGATGTTGAATGGTTCTGCTGCCGAGGTGGTATTAGTATCCCATCGAGGAGACAGACTCAACTATGTTCTTCAGATCCATTTTGATTCCTCCAACAACGAAGCTGAATATGAAGCACTTCTGTATGGGTTGCGAATGACCATTTCACTCGGCGTCCGTCGCCTAATCTTCTACGGCGACTCAGATTTGGTGGTTAATCAAGTAATGAAGGAGTGGGACATCAAAAGCCCGGCTATGACTGGTTATTGTAATGTAGTGAGAAAGTTAGAGAAGAAGTTTGAGGGGTTAGAGCTCCATCATATACCCCGACTAAAAAATCAAGCAGCTTATGATTTGGCGAAGATAGGCTCCAAGCATGAGCCTATTCCCAGTAATGTGTTCTTGGAGCATCTTCACACGCCGTCTGTCCAAGAGGATCCCTTGACAGAGGAGCCCCCACAACCTAAGAGTCCTACTGATCTGACTGAAGTTGAAGTCCCAGCCGTGGTTGACTTGGTCATGGAAGTTTTGGTCGTCATACCCGATTGGACAGTGCCGTACATCGCGTATATTCTCAGGAAAGAGCATCTAAAGGATGAAGAAGAGGCCCGTCAGATTGTTCGTCGATCTAAAGCTTTCAGAGTAGTGGGTGGACAGGTTTACAGAGAAAGTGTTACCGGAGTTGCTCAGAAGTGCATAACACCAGAAGAAGGTTGAGTGATCCTCAACGACATCCACTCGGGGACATTATGGCCAAAGCATACCGAGCGAGACTTTATTGGCCTCTCAGACCATTGTGGCTAAAGCATACCGAGCGAGACTTTATTGGCCACGAGCGAATGAAATGGCAAAATACATAGTTGACAGATGTGAAGGTTGCCGGTTCTACTCCAACATGTCTCACAAGCCTACATTAGCCCTGAAGACCATTCCACTCATCTGGCCCTTTGCTGTTTGGGGATTAGATATGGTTGGACCTCTGAGGACTGGCAGAAGTGGCTTCACCCACGTACTCGTAGCAGTCGACAAGTTCACCAAATGGATTGAAGCCAAGCCTATCAAAAACCTCGAAGCAAGTACTGCTGTCAGCTTCATCAGAGAGTTGACATTCAGATATGGTGTCCTGCATAGCATCATCATAGATAATGGGTCAAACTTCGATTCTGATGAGTTCGAAGCCTTTTTGGGCTTCCCAAGGCACTCGGGTCGACTATGCTTTAGTCTCCCATCCCCAGTCGAATCGGCAAGCTGAAAGAGCAAACGGGTTGATTCTCAAAGGACTGAAACCCCGATTGATTCGTGACCTCAAGCATGCAGTGGGTGCCTGGGTTGATGAACGTCCATCAGTACTTTGAGGATTGAGGACAACTCCTAATCGGTCGACTGGCCGAACTCCATTCTTCTTAGTCTATGGGGCTGAAGCTGTGCTTCCGAGTGACTTACTTCATAACACCCCGCGAGTGGAACTCTGCTCAGAAGCCGAAGCAGAACATGCCCGTGAGGATGCTGTCGACCTTCTGGAAGAAGAAAGAGAGATGGCGCTGATCCGGTTGACCATTTATCAGCAAGACCTGCGTCAATTCCACGCCAGAAACATGAGAGGTCGAGAATTTCAAGAGGGAGACCTAGTTCTTCGAGTGGATCAGCAGAAACCACACAAGCTCGCTCCTTCTTGGGGAGGCCCCTTCATCATCACCAAAGTACTTCACAACGGGGCTTATCGCCTCTACAATGTGGAGCACAATAAAGACGAGCCACACGCTTGGAATGCGGAGCTGCTCCACCCCTTTTATACTTAAGCATTCGGATTGTCGTGATGTAATAAGAAATACATTCTAGTTCGATTATCAAAGACACAGTTTCACAAATGATTCTTGTTCATTTTTAAGAGTTCTAAATCCCCCAGTGGGTGTCTTAGCTGCGAATATGCTTCGCCTGAGTTTCAAAAAATCAAATCCTACCGAGTGATGAGCAAGTCTCTCACTCGGAGGCTTAGCTGCGAATCTGTTTCGCCTAAGTTTAAGACATCCTACCGAGTGGTGAGGAAGTCTCTCACTCGGGGGCTTAGCTACAGTCCAGTACTCGCCTAAGTTTAAGAAATCCTACCGAGTGGTGAGCAAGTCTCTCACTCGGGGGCTTAGGTACAGTCCAGTACTCGCCTAAGTTCAAGAAATCCTACCGAGTGGAGAGCAACCCTCCCACTCAGAGGCTTAGCTGCAGTCCGGTACTCGCCTAAGTTTAAGAAATCCTACCAAGTGGTGAGCAACCCTCCCACTCGGAGGCTTAGCTGCAGTCCAGTACCCGCCTAAGTTTAGGAAATCCTATCGAGTGGAGAG
>NC_041388.1:213109471-213165055 GCF_002162155.2 Triticum dicoccoides
ACTTGCGGGCTTAGCTGCAGTCGAATACTCGCTTAAGTTTGGAAAATCCTACCGAGTGGTGAGTAACCCTCCCACTCGAGGGCTCAGCTGCAGTCCAGTACTCGCCTAAGTTTAAAAAATCTTACCGAGTGAAGAGCAACCCTCCCACTCGGAGGCTTAGCTTCAGTCCAGTACTCGCCTAAGTTTGAAAAATCCTACCAAGTGGTGAGCAACCCTCCAACTCGGGGGCTTAGCTGCAGTCCAGTACTCGCCTAAGTTTTAAGACTCGCTCCATCCTTACCCGTAAGGGCGGCGAGGTGCAGGTCGACCACAATCTGTCCTCGGAGCTTTGACACAAATAAAACGTCCGCTCCATCCTTACCCGTAAGAGCGACACGGTGCAGGTCGACCACAGTGTGACGCCCCGTGACCGATGTGCCAGGTGTGTTCCAGTTATTCGCCGACGTTTCCATGTCATTTGCTTGCGTGTTTCATCTCCTCATGTCATCATGTGCATTGCATCATCATGTTTTCCAAACATGCATCCGTCCCGGCCTCCTCGTTCTCTCCGTTGTCCGTTCTGAGTCCAGACACACTTGCACGCGCCCGCGGCATGTCCGAAATAGTATTTTATAAGTGGCTAGAAAATGTTCTCAGAATGGGATGAGAGTTAACGTGTGGTCTTATTATAGTGTAGATAGACCGCCTGTCAAGTTTCATCACATTCGGAGTCCGTTTGACGCCCCAACGGATAACTATAGCGGCATTATAGCCGGTCTAATGTCGGACGTTTTCGGTCTCCGGAGCAGTCGCCAGGGCTATCTCTCTTCTCTTCTCTCAGCTCGAGACCGTCTATACAGTCCACTACTCACCGCCAGGCCCTACCTAACCTCTCTCGTCAGCCCGCGACCCTCCTCGCGCGCGCGCCCGAAAGCTGTCCCGGACCCGACCCGAACAGTTGTCACCGTTGGACTCAGAACATCCCCAAATATCTACAAAACGTCTCCGTTTTGTTAATTGGACTTCGTAGCATATTTTTTTTCGACCGCCCGATTACGATCAGACGGACTAAACCCACTCTCTTTATCCTATATATGGACCAACCCCACCCAAATCAGACCAAACCCTATTTCCTAGGGATCCTCCCTGTCCAATTCCCGCCGCCAGCATCTCCTACCTCGGGATCCATCTCCACCCAATCCAACCTCCGCCTCCTTTTCCGTGCCCCACCAACCTCCTCTGGCCGCAGCCCCGCGTCTCCACGCTCATGCCCGAGCAGGAGCTCCTCGAGACGGAGCTCATCCACAGCAGGTCCCTTGCCTCCCTCGATCCACCTCGTCCCCGAGCCCGAGATCCACTCCTCCAACGCGCTCGGCCTCTACCATCTTCCTCGCGAGGACTCGCTCCAGCTTCCTCTGCCGCGTCAAGAACGACGACTACAACTTGAACCCAGTCATCGTCGTCGACCAGGCAGTCCACATCCGACACCCCCTTCTTCTCCTTCCCATTTTCCTCCCTGCGTTTCCCCTCTCTCATCTCTCTCTGTTCTCCCTTTCTCTGTCGATAGGAGCACCCCGCGCCATGGCCTCGCTGAGCGCCGCCGCGCCCAAGCTCCTCTGTCCGTGCTGCCGATTGCCCGATCCAACGCCAGCGGACCGGATCCACCCGTCTGCGTGTTCCCAGCGCTGCCGGAGCCCCAAGTTTTCCCTCGTCGCCGTCCTGCTCAAGCCCCTGCTGCAACTGTCCATCGCCTGAAGCCTTCGACCTCCGCCTCGCCAAGTCGAGCCGGCCGGCCTCAGCACCTACCCACCAGATCCGGCCTCCCCCTCGCCTTCTCCGCCATGCCCTCGCCTTGCCGGAGTTCCAGCCAGCGCACCTCCAGGGCCTTGCCTCGCCGCGGCTCTCGCTGAACCTCCCCGCTGGCGTTTTTCTTCAGAGACGAGCAGTGTAGCTCGCCCGATGCCTATTGACGTGTCGCCCTTTCGTGTGGGCTGCCACATCGCCTGCAGGCCTCCCAGCGCTCCAGGCCATCTGAGATCCAGCAAGGCCCAGCTCCCTTGGCCCATGGTGAGGCGCCCCCAGCAGCGCGTCGTTTGTTTTTTTCTTCTACTCAGTTGGCCCAACTTGCACCAGATTTGGCCCATAGATGTTTTTTTAGTTATGTGAATTTACCAATTTTCCTTCACATGCATAATTACAGAATATGCCATCATTTTAAAAATGCTCACACCTAAATAACCGTGCATCGGTTTTAAACAAACTTAACATGGAAGTTGCTTAGATTTTAGTCTAGTTTCATAATATGCAACTTTCATGCATGTTTGAAATGTTTAAAATGCTGTTTGCTTAAATTTGCTCCTATCCCATGTTAAAATGCTTTACTTCATAACTAATTAACCGTAGCTCCGAATTAAATAAATTATATATGTAAATGGGGTAGAAAAATGCCTAGATTAACATGGTGGCTTTACTTTGCATGTTTAACAACTCTAAAGTTGTGTTTAGGGAAGAATAGTACCAAACCTAATAAATGCATATGAGGATTTTCCGGAAGTGTTGTTCGTTGTTTTCGGTCCCATTTAAACTTGACTAGATAGGTAGTTTTACTTTGCTTCACCCTCTTGCCATGCTAACAACATTTAATCTTGTTGGGTACATAAACGAGATCGAACTAAGTAACCCGAATGTGGTGTTCCGTCAATATGCATCCCGTTTCATATTGAGCTCCACTTAATTTGTAGGATTGTTTGTGCATTTTGCCATGCCATGCCTCTTTAAACCGGACATGCATCATACTTGATTGTGCATCATGTCATGATTATGTGATGGTTGTTTACTATTTTGTGAGCTTCTTTCCGGTGTTGCTTCTTCGGGTTGGTTCCGATAACGTCGTGTTGTGAGGACCCGTTCGACTACGTCCGTTTGTCTTCTTCATGGACTCGTTCTTCTTCCTTGCGGGTTTTCAGGCAAGATGATCATACCCTCGAAATCACTTCTATCTTTGCTTTGCTAGATGCTCGCTCTTTTGCTATGCATATGCTACGATGCCTACCACTTGCCTATCATGCCTCCCAAATTGCCATGTCAAACCTCTAACCCACCATGTCCTAGCAAACCGTTGATTGTCTATGTTACCGCTTTGCTCACCCCTCTTATAGCGTTGCTAGTTGCAGGTGAAGATTGGAGATCGTTCCTTGTTGGAACATTGTTTATTGTCTGTATATCACTATATTATCTTGTTATCTTAATACATCTATATACTTGGTAAAGGGTGGAAGGCTCGGCCTTTTTTCCTAGTGTTTTGTTCTACTCTTGCCGCCCTAGTTTCCGTCATATCGGTGTTATGTTCCCGGATTTTGCGTTCCTTACGCGGTTGGGTAATAATGGGAACCCCTTGACAAATCGCCTTGAATAAAACTCTTCCAGCAATGCCCAACCTTGGTTTTACCATTTGCCACCTAGCCTCTTTTTCCCTTGGGTTTCCGGAGCCCAAGGGTCATCTTATTTAAACCCCCCCGGGCCAGTGCTCCTCTGAGTGTTGGTCCAAACTAGAGCCCTGTGCAGCGCCCCCTTGGGGAAACTCGAGGTTTGGTTTTAGCTGTACGGATTGCTCATCTGAGTGTGCCCTGGGAACGAGATATGTGCAGCTCCTATCGGGATTTGTCGGCACATTTGGGCGGTGTTGCTGGATTTGTTTTAACTTGTCAAAGTTGTCTTGTAGAACCGGGATGCCGAGTCTGATCGGAATGTCTCGGGAGAAGGTATATCCTTCGTTGACCGTGAGAGCTTGTCATGGGCTAAGTTGGGACTCCCCTGCAGGGATTTGAACTTTCGAAAGCCGTGCCTGCGGTTATGGGTAGATGGGAATTTGTTAATGTCCGGTTGTAGATAACTTGAACCTTAACTTAATTAAAATGAATCAACTGTGTGTGTTACCGTGATGGTCTCTTCTCGGCGGAGTCCGGGAAGTGAACACGGTGTTGGAGTAATGTTTGCTGTAGGTTGTTCTCTAGTTCTTCGTTCGTGCTTTGCCTTCTCTTCTCGCTCTCATTTGCGAACAGGTTAGCCACCATATATGCTAGTCGCTTGCTGCAGCTCCACATATTACCTTACCTTACCTATAAGCTTAAATAGTCTTGATCGCGAGGGTGCGATATTGTTGAGGCCCCGTGGCTCACAGATTACTTCCAAACCAGATGCAGGGCCCGATGACTCCGTTCCAGATGATGCGCTTGAGCTCAAGTGGGAGTTCGACGAAGACTCACGCCGTTACTATGTGTCTTTCCCTGATGATCAGTAGTGGTGCCTAGTTGGGGCGATCGGGACCATGTCGCTTGTTGGGGTTGATCTTTTATTTTGGTACCGTAGTCGGACCATGAGTGATTGGATGATGTAATGCTATTTATGTACTTTGTTTGACGTGGCGAGTGTAAGCCAACTATGTACCTTTCCCTTTATTATCTATTTACATGGGTTGTTGTGAAGATTACCTTACTTGCGACATTGCTTTCAATGCGGTTATGCCTCTAAGTCGTGCTTCGACATGTAGGAGATATAGCCGCATCGAGGGCGTTACAAGTTGGTAATCAGAGCCTTCCCCGACCTTAGGACCCCCCACTGCTTGATCGTATTAGCAGCCGTTGTTGAGTCTTGAAAAATGTTTTGAGTCATTTAGGAATCATATATCGGTGAGTTTAGGAATTATTTTTACTCCCCAGTCCCTTCATCGCTCTGGTAAGGCATCCTGACGTAGAGTTTTGACTCTCCTCTTCTCAAATTTCAATAATTTTTTTAGGATCACGCGGGTATCTTGGAATCGTTTCGATGGTTTTGTGACGAGAACATTGTTCTTGGTGCCTCCTATCATTTAGGGGTTGTGGCAGTGTCCCAAGGAGTTGAGCTCCGAGGTGTTGTCGTCACAATTTTATCATTGCAGTTCTGGAATACCTGAGTTTAGTTCGCCGACATCGAAAATCTCTTTTATGCAGTTGTTGGTGAGATAACCTCGACGCCACCCAGTACTGGGGCGGGAGTTCGGGAGTATTGCCATAACTTGTATAACAGATGCTTTTCGAAGGTTGAGGTAGACGATTTCCGAAGGTTTCTTTGTTATGTGTTGAAGGATGGATACAGCTGGATGTAGGATTTGCTAGTTTTGGGTGAGATATTATGCTTCCCCTGTATCACCAACACCTGATTGCATAACCGGAAAATTTGGGAGTTTATAAGTGCGAATTCAAGTAGCTCTTAGGATATCTTTCCGACAGATGTATGATATGAAATTGGGGTTCGACGTCTAGTGGTCCGCCTATTCACGGTTGGTTTTACAGTGGTCTCGTTGTGTCTTAAAGAGTCCTTGGCTATGCCGACTCGAGGACGCTTCGTATGTCATGTGCACTGCCTTGTACATGATGGTGTTGTACGATCGAGCCCGTGTAGGCCCCACCACAAAAACTTCGGATGAAATCTCTATCATATGTTTGTTCCAGCTTATTCTGCAAGCCAATCCTTTGTTTTGTTTTGAGTTGTGGTATTCGAGTTGCTTCGAAGTCAAATGTTGATTCCATACCTTTTCTAAACGGTGTTCTCATGTTCCTACGTGAATACTAATCCTTCATAATAATCGAGATTGTCATGTGAATCCTTTTTCACCAGCGTGTTTCTCTTCAAGTGGATACAATCATTTCAACATCAGTAAGATCAATTATCAGTTCTTCTCAACGGTGTTTGTTTCATCCGTCTCCAAGTTGCCTTTGTTTTTCCCGCCCACCCACCCTTTTTCTTCAAGGACTCGTATTTCTTATTCAAGTATCCTTTTATTAATGTAAAGCTTCTCCATTCTTTTTTCGTCAATATCCTTATCCGGTGATTCTCAAGAAGATGCTAACGAAGCTTCAAGTTCGTCTCTCGTCACTCATTTTCTTCTCCGGTGGATTTAATTCAAGCTTTGGTATTGAGCATACTCCTTTTCTTTTTGCCCAATGCCTATTTATGCCGGTGCACCTCTTAATCTTCCCCTTTTGCTATTCTTTTGTTCCGGAGTGCTAAAGGTATCTCAGAAGATTCGTGTTTCCACTCTTAATCAGTTCAAGCTATTTTGAGGATATTATCTCATTCAAGCCTTTTAATTCAACCGGTGCAATCTCTCCTTTAATCATTTCAACGGTGTTTCTCTTGAGTGGGCCCTAACCCACAGGTCTTTTTCCAGGATCTTACCTGACTCTTCTTATTTTTCGGGAGCTATCCAAATTTCTTTTTGAAGTGTGACGTAAGAATGATTCATCATCAGTCATATGTATTTCTCTAAGATCTGTCGAATTCTTTTCATCGTTGGATCAACCTCTTTGTTTTGATTCTTCCGGAGTGTCTAAATAATTCATGGTGCTGTTTCTCGTCGTCATTCTCGGAATTTTGAAGACCGAAGAAGAGTTTCTCTTTAATCTTGCTCCATTATCTTCAAGATTCATGGTGCTAGCCTTATGCCGTCCTCTCATAATTGTTTTCGTTCGTGATAATTCTTTTCACCCATCCGGAGCAATTCAGGAGTCTTTTCAGTTTGATTTTTCGGAGCCCATCATCTCATAATTATTCATTCCAGCTTTCAGCTCTCGTTCTCGAAATCATACCGGTGCATCATTCAAGTATTCTCTTATTAGCTCGTGATCTCTTCGTTTCAGTGGTATCTAAATCCCCTCAAGTATCCTCACTCGTTCTCTAATTCTTACCAGTGATTCATCCCTTTACATCGTTCTTTTCCAATTCTTACGGTGGCTATTCAGGATTTTTCTTCCTTGCTATCATATATATCTATTTGTTGTCAATCCTAACGGTGGTTCGTTCAAGATTTTGCTTCCTTTATTTTTTGTCTCAATTCATCCGTTATGTCATCCTACTGGCGGATCATCGAAGACATTCTCAAGTTGCGCTATATCTATTCTAATCCTTTCTTCAAGAATAAGTACTATGCCATATCCGTTTGCTCGTCATCAATTTAATTGGTGAAGGATACACATAACTTAATTCTTATTCTTGTTCATCCAAGTGATTAATTCCTTATTCCAGAGTGGTTCATCATACATATTCTTGGTTTCAAGTGCTCATCTTTCTTTCCCGGAGTTCCAAGCTCTTGCAATTATGTTATCACGGAGATCTATCTAAATCTTTACAAGGTTCCACCTTGTGTTTTCAACTACCCTTTATTTCCGTTTGATCATTCTTTTGTTTAACGGAGTTCTTCATGGAGGTTCTACATGATGGTTCTTCAAGGATTTAACTCCTTCTTGAAGTGTTCATCGAGATTCTTTTCAGAGGAGCTCAAGCATTCTTCATCTTTCAACCCGGAGTGCAATTCTTTCACGCATATCTTTTGAGGTGGTGTTATGTCATTCTTGATAATTTGAGTTCATGTCTCATGATTCACATGTTGTTAAGAATGAGGTATTTTAAGTCCATCAACCTCTTCATTGGAATTATCTGGGGTTATATTTCACCTAAAGCTTTCCCTAAGGATTAACGCTATTAATGGTGATAATATACCCAAGTTCTTTGTTTATTCTCCCGGTGAAATAAGTTTCTCGTCTCCTTCTTGTTCTTATCAATCCAATCAATTCTTTTTCCGTGAGTGGCAGGTTGTCACCTCATAATTTGAGATGTATTCCATAACACCATATCAAGCTTATTATTTTCGTTGTTGGTTTTTCCAAAAACTCCGTTCTAGCATTTGTTGTAAGCGTGCTCTCTCAAGATCTTGTTTCCCTCCGTTCATTCCATTCCATTCTTTCATTTCTTCCGCAGGCATTGTGATGTTTCTCTCTTCGACCCGTCATCCTCTTTTGTCAAGTTTATGTCCCTTTCCTTGCTTATCCGTTTAAACGGAGTGTGGTGTCCTTCTTTCAAGCTCTTTTCTTCCGATCTAGTCTTGCATCTCTTATGAACCGGAGTGCTGTCCAAATTTGTTCTTCCTTCTGCCTCTTTTCTAACAGAGTGCTTTCAACTTCATTTATCTCCGTTGTATTCTTTTCTCGAGATGGCTTAACCTTTTCAAGGTTCTTTGGTTTCACTCGTTTGTCATAGAAGCAACTTAGTTTTACCGCTGCTCTTCCTCTTCCGTTTTTCCCTCCGGTGCCATTCTTGATCTCGGGACGAGATCCTCTCGTAGTGGTGGAGTGTTGTGACGCCCCGTGACCGATGCGGCAGGTGTCTTCCAGTTATTCGCCGATGTTGCCATGTCATTTCCTTGCGTGTTGCATCTCCTCATGTCATCATGTGCATTGCATCATCATGTTTTCAAAACTTGCATCCATCCCGGCCTCCTCGTTCTCTCCGTTTTCCGTTCTGAGCCCAGACACACTTGCACACGCCCGCGGCATGTCCGAAATAGTATTTTATAAGTGGCCGGAAAATGTTCTCAGAATGGGATGAGAGTTGACGTGTGGTCTTATTATAGTGTAGATAGACCGCCTGTCAAGTTTCATCGCATTCGGAGTCCATTTGACGCCCCAACGGGTAACTATAGCGGCATTATAGCCGGTCTAATGTCGGACGTTTTCGGTCTCCGGAAGCAGTCACCAGGGCTATCTCTCTTCTCTTCTCTCAACTCGAGACCGTCTATACAGTCCACTACTCATTGCCAGGCCCTACCTAACCTCTCTCGTCAGCCCGCGACCCTCCTCGCGCGCGCGCCCGTAAGCTGTCCCGGACCCGACCCGAACAGTTGTCACCGTTGGACTCAGAACATCCCAAAATATCTACAAAACGTCTCCGTTTTGTTAAATGGACTTTGTAGCATATTTTCTTTCGACCGCCCGATTACGATCGGACGGACTAAACCCACTCTCCTTATCCTATATATGGACCAACCCCACCCAAATCAGACCAAACCCTATTTTCTAGGGATCCTCTCTGTCCAATCCCCGCCGCCAGCATCTCCCACCTCGGGATCCATCTCCACCCAATCCAACCTCCGCCTCCTTTTCCGTGCCCGACCAACCTCCTCTGGTCGCAGCCCCGCGTCTCCACGCTCGTGCCCGAGCATGAGCTCCTCGAGACGGAGCTCATCCACAGCAGGTCCCTTGCCTCCCTCGATCCACCTCGTCCCCGAGCCCGAGATCCACTCCTCCAACGCGCTCGGCCTCTACCATCTTCCTCGCGAGGACTCGCTCCAGCTTCCTCTGCCGCGTCAAGAACAACGACCACAACTTGAACCCAGTCATCGTCGTCGACCAGGCAGTCCTCATCCGACACCCCCTTCTTCTCCTTCCCGTTTTTCCTCCCTGCGTTTCCCCTCTCTCATCTCTCTCTGTTCTCCCTTTCTCTGTCGACAGGAGCACCCCACGCCATGGTCTCGCTGAGCGCCGCCGCGCCCAAGCTCCTCTGTCCGCGCTGCCGATTGTCCGATCCGGCACCAGCGGACCGGATCCACCCGTCTGCGTGTTCCTGGCGCTGCCGGAGCCCCAAGTTTTCCCTCATCGCCGTCCTACTCATGCCCCTGCTGCAGCTGTCCATCGCCTGAAGCCTTCGACCTCCGCCTCGCCAAGTCGAGCCGGCCGGCCTCAGCGCCTACCCACCAGAACCGGCCTCCCCCTCGCCTTCTCCGCCATGCCCTCGCCTTGCCGGAGTTCCAGCCAGCGCACCTCCAGGGCCTTGCCTCACCGCGGCTCCCGCTGAACCTCCCCGTCGTTGGCGTTTTTCTTCAGAGACGAGCAGTGCAGCTCGCCCGATGCCTGTTGACGCGTCGCCCTTTCGTGTGGGCTGCCACATCGCCTGCAGGCCTCCCAGCGCTCAAGGCCATCTGAGATCCAGCAAGGCCCAGCTCCCTTGGCCCATGGTGAGGCGCCCCCAGCAGCGCGTCATTTGTTTTTTTTCTTCTACTCAGTTGGCCCAACTTGCACCAGATTTGGCCCATAGATGTTTTTTTTAGTTCTGTGAATTTACCAATTTTCCTTCACATGCATAATTACAGAATATGCCATCATTTTAAAAATGCTCACACCTAAATAACCGTGCATCGGTTTTAAACAAACTTAACATGAAAGTTGGTTAGATTTTTGTTTAGTTTCATAATATGCAACTTTCATGCATGTTTGAAATGTTTAAAATGCTGTTTGTTTAAATTTGCCCCTATGCCATGTTAAAATGCTTTACTTCATAACTAATTAACCGTAGCTCCGAATTAAATAAATTATATATGTAAATGGGGTAGAAAAATGCCTAGATTAACATGGTGGCATTACTTTGCATGTTTAACAACTCTAAAATTGTGTTTAGGACAGAACAGTACCAAACCTAATAAATGCATATGAGGATTTTACGGAAGTGTTGTTCATTGTTTCCGGTCTAATTTAAACTTGACTAGATAGGTAGTTTTACTTTGCTTCACCCTCTTGCCATCCTAACAACATTTAATCTTGTTGGGTACATAAAAGAGATCGAACTAAGTAACCCGAATGTGGTGTTCCGTCAATATGCATCCTGTTGCATATTGAGCTCCACTTAATTTGTAGGATTGTTTGTGCATTTTGCCATGCCTCTTTAAACCGGACATGCATCATACTTGATTGTGCATCATGTCATGATTAAGTGATGGTTGTTTACTATTTGGTGTGCTTCTTTCCAGTGTTGCTTCTTCGGGTTGGTTCCGATAACGTCGTGTTGTGAGGACCCGTTCGACTACGTCCGTTTGTCTTCTTCATGGACTCGTTCTTCTTCCTTGTGGCATTTCAGGCAAGATGATCATACCCTCGAAATCACTTCTATCTTTGCTTTGCTAGATGCTCGCTCTTTTGCTATGCCTATGCTACGATGCCTACCACTTGCCTATCATGCCTCCCAAATTGCCATGTCAAACCTCTAACCCACCATGTCCTAGCAAACCGTTTATTGGCTATGTTACTGCTTTGCTCAGCCCCTCTTATAGCGTTGCTAGTTGCAGGTGAAGATTGGAGATCGTTCCTTGTTGAAACATTGTTTATTGTCGGGATATCACTATATTATCTTGTTATCTTAATACATCTATATACTTGGTAAAGGGTGGAAGGCTCGGCCTTTTTGCCTAGTGTTTTATTCCACTCTTGCCGCCCTAGTTTCCGTCATATCGGTGTTATGTTCCCGGATTTTGTGTTCCTTACGCGGTTGGGTAATAATGGGAACCCCTTGACAAATCGCCTTGAATAAAACTCTTCCAGCAATGCCTAACCTTGGTTTTACCATTTGCCACCTAGCCTCTTTTTCCCTTGGGTTTCCGGAGCCCAAGGGTCATCTTATTTAAACCCCCCCGGGCCAGTGCTCCTCTGAGTGTTGGTCCAAACTAGAGCCCTGTGCAGCGCCCCCTCGGGGAAATTCGAGGTTTTGTTTTAGTTGTACGGATTGCTCATCGGAGTGTGCCCTGAGAAGGAGATATGTGCAGCTCCTATCGGGATTTGTCGGCACAATCGGGCGGTGTTGCTGGATTTGTTTTAACTTGTCGAAGTTGTCTTGTAGAATGGGGATGCCGAGTCTGATTGGAATGTCTCGGGAGAAGGTATATCCTTCGTTGACCGTGAGAGCTTGTCATGGGCTAAGTTGGGACTCCCCTGCAGGGATTTGAACTTTCGAAAGCCGTGCCCGCGGTTATGGGCAGATGGGAATTTGTTAATGTCCGGTTGTAGATAACTTGAGCCTTAACTTAATTAAAATGAATCAACTGTGTGTGTTACCGTGATGGTCTCTTCTCGGCGGAGTCCGGGAAGTGAACATGGTGTTGGAGTAATGTTTGCCATAGGTTGTTCTCTAGTTCTTCGTTCGTGCTTTGCCTTCTCTTCTCGCTCTCTTTTGCGAACAGGTTAGCCACCATATATGCTAGTCGCTTGCTGCAGCTCCACATATTACCTTACCTTACCTATAAGCTTAAATAGTCTTGATCGCGAGGGTGCGAGATTGCTGAGTCCCCGTGGCTCACAGATTGTTTCCAAACCAAATGCAGGGCCCGATGACTCCGTTCAAGATGATGCGCTTGAGCTCAAGTGGGATTTCGACGAAGACTCACGCCGTTACTATGTGTCTTTCCTTGATGATCAGTAGTGGTGCCCAGTTGGGGCGATCGGGACCATGTCGCTTGTTGGGGTTGATCTTTTATTTTGGTACCGTAGTCGGACCATGAGTGATTGGATGATGTAATGCTATTTATGTACTTTGTTTGACGTGGCGAGTGTAAGCCAACTATGTACCTTTCCCTTTATTATCTATTTACATGGGTTGTTGTGAAGATTACCTTACTTGCGACATTGCTTTCAATGCGTTTATGCCTCTAAGTCGTGCTTCGACACGTACGAGATATAGATGCATCGAGGGCGTTACACATGGTCTGTCCTTGGAGCTTCAACACAAATACAATGTCTGCTCCATCCTTATCCATAAGGGTGGCGGGTTGCAGGTCGACCACGATCTTTCCATGATTCACTCGACTGAACCGCATAGCAGCTCAAACTGCAAGAAACAAGTTCTATACAAAGAGTTAAAAGATTCAAAAGCAACCAAAGTTCAGATAAAATCACAAGGTTCCAGAACACAGATTAAAGTACTCGGGCATCAGGCCCGAAGGAGTTTAATGTTTACAAAATCAGTCGGCATTCCGAGGCAAATTTAAGGCGATGCATAAAGTTTGTTCATTCCGCAGGAGGAGGACTTGCAGGCTCGACGAACTCGTCCAGATCAATTCTGTCAGCAATCCGAGTGGCAGCAGCAATGCAGGTTTCCTTGAAGGATCGGAATGCATGCCTTTTTGTATTGGCAACCTTGATTGCTGCCAGCTTTTCCTCTCGGGCTTCCTTGCAGTGGACACGAACCAGCGATAGAGCCACGTCAGCACCGCATCGGGCAGAAGACTTCTTCCATTCTTGCACTCGACCAGGGATCTCATTGAGTCAAGTCATCAGGGACTTGAGGTCATTTGGAAGCATCGTCCTTGGCCCGAGTGCTGTATCAATGCGCGACACCTCCACCTTCAGGCGAGCAAGATAGCTCGTAACACTAGCAACACGGGATTCCAGTCGGAGCACGTTCATAGCATCATCATCATCGAGGGGAGACATGACGGGGTCTAGACCTGTCTCGACCCGCCCAGTCTCTTCTTCAAAGTTTTGGCAGAATTCTACAAACACAAAGAAATAATGGGTAGACGTATGCCTGATGAATCGACAACAGCTAAACAGTCGAGCAAAGGAAAATACCTTCGAGCATAAGGAACAACTTTTTGGCGAGCACCCCATATAAGCCTCCAGGTCATTTCTCTTACGAGAAATGCCTTCGATCTTCTCGTTCAAAGCAACTTTGTCCTTCTTTAGACGGGTCGCTTCTTTGTTGGCCTCGGTGAGGGATGCCTTTAGTTTGGCGTTGTCTTCCTCCAGTGCTCCGACTGAAGCCAGCTTCTTGTCAGCAAGTGTGGTCTTCTCCTTAGCCTCCTTCTGCACAGCTGCAAGTTCAAGATCCTTTTGTGCCAAGGCTTGCTTCATTTTCTCTGAAGAATGTGCATTCCGGTCAAGGAGAGGAACAAAGAGATAACTTGAGGGATGGTCAAGATAAACAGTCGACAGGTCATTTCCTTTCGTACCAGCTACTTCGTCTTGAGCCTTTTTCAAGTTTTGATTGGCCAGCTCCAAATTAAGGTTGAGTTGCCTCTGCTTTTCCTTGAATTCGGCGAACTTGGAGATAAGCTCACAAGATTTCTATAATCGGCAAAAGATACATTAATGGATAAGATCAAAGATCATTCGCTTCCGAGTGAATAGAATTCTAAGACTACCGCGGAATCAAACATTCTACAGTAGTCTCGGGGACTACACCCAGCGGGTGCACATATCCTGCCCCCACTGGTTCGGGTTCCACTTGACATGGCCTTCCCAGACCGAGTAAACAAAAGATACATACTCAGACCCCAACCGACTGCCAGCAGTCGACTGCGGTCTCGGGGACTACACCTAGTGGGTGCACTTAGCGTGCCCCCGCTGGTTCGGATTCCACTCGACATGGTCCGCCCGGACCGAGTGGAAGAGTGAAACAATAAAGACATTTTTTATCAAGACCTCCGCCGAATTACACATTCGACGGTGGCCTCGGGGACTAGACCCAATGGGTGCACTATGCATGCCCCCACTAACCCAGAACTACAACCGACACAACCTAGTCGACTCAACTGGGAAAGTTACTCGACATAAATTCAAACACCTAGTGGGTGTGCAGATGCAAAGTGCAGAATAACAGGAGGATGCACAAAGAAAAGTTTTCAGGTAGCATATCCTAACAGAACAAGCAACAAGATAAGAGTTCAGTTGGAAGCCAACATACCTGGACATTGGCTCGAAGGGCCGCACTGGCGTCATAAGCAGCCTGACTGCTTCCATGCACCACCTTCAGTCGCTCCATCATTATGCTAGCTTGGCGAATGGCTTCTGCGGCGGCGCTTGCCTGGTCTTCTGGAACGTGATGAGTAGTGAAGAATGGGGTTGGTGGTTCAGTCGTGGCAGCTTGAAGTTCTGAGGCATGAAGCTGGATAGTTGAAGCTAACACTAGTGTAGTCGACGATGTGGGGCGTTCACTTGATACTGGAACAGCGAAAGTAACAGAAGCCCGAGCCACATCTTCAGGCTGTTGAATCACTGGCTCTGCCACCGGCACCGATTGGGACGTCTTGCCAGTTGATGCCTTCTTACTCCTCCTAGGCCTCAGCGGCATGTCCTCATCATCATCCAGAAGATCAATGACATGGGGAGGAGCTGCAAAAAGAATTAGTCGTCAGAATTCAGTCGGTCTACAAAATGGCTAAAAAAGCAAAGGCAAGTTTGCAAAGGTCATACCCGGGTTAGAAGTGACCGTGTCTTCTACGTCCTCATCATCATCCCTGTAAGCAGAAGTCCCAAAAGTAGCAGCTCTGCAAGTTTCAAGATTCACTTGGACAAATGAGAAAGAGAGTCGACAACAAAAATCCTCGATCGAAAAGTAGGGACAAGACACTTACGTAGAAGCGACGGGGACGTCGATCTTGATCTTGGGCAGGGTCTTCTGAGGCTTTGGTTCTGCAACTTTTTGCTGCTTTGAGGCCTTTTCAGTCGGCATAGGAGAAGAGGTCCGAGTGCACTTGGAAGTCCACCCGGTCGGCCTAGCTACCTCTCCGCGGACACACACTGGGTCATGCTTATGTTTGGAACGCTTTTCGGTGCGAGGCGGTGACTCGACTTCTTCACCACTGCTCGAGTCCTCACTTTCCTCCTCCTCTTATCCTCCATCAGATTGCCAATCCATGTGTCGGTGTCAAAACCGGCGGATCTCGGGTAGGGGGTCCCGAACTGTGCGTCTAGGCCGGAGGGTAACAGGAGGCAAGGGACACGAAATTTTACCCAGGTTCGGGCCATCTTGATGGAGGTAAAACCCTACGTCCTGCTTGATTAATATTGATGATATGGGTAGTACAAGAGTAGATCTACCACAAGATCGGAGAGGCTAAACCCTAGAAGCTAGCCTATGGTATGATTGTTGTTCTGTATGTTGTCCTACGGACTAAAACCCTCTAGTTTATATAGACACCGGAGAGGGCTAGGGTTACACAAAGTCGGTTACAATGGTAGGAGATCTACATATCCGTATCGCCAAGCTTGCCTTCCACGCCAAGGAAAGTCCCTTACGGACACGGGACAAAGTCTTCAATCTTGTATCTTCATAGTCCAGGAGTCCGGCCGAAGGTATAGTCCGGCTATCCGGACACCCCCTAATCCAGGACTGCCTCAGTAGCCCCCGAACCAGGCTTCAATGACGATGAGTCCGGCACGCAGATTGTCTTCGGCATTGCAAGGCGGGTTCTCCTCCAAATTCCGTGTACCTGTTGAATAAAGTCCGGTTTCTTGTAAATGTTGCGCTCCTTGGCTTCTATGCCCAATAATGGCCGTCTCCCACGTGTCAAACGAATATGAAAAGACTGGGTGTTTTTACATCCACACACCTAGCCGCGTAAATGAGCCGCCCATTTAAGGGGACGAGGATTTAGATCCAAACCACACCTTCTCCCCTTCGCGAGTGTTCATCAGAGTGCATCCGACAAAGGTCCATTCCACCATGGCCAGCCGTCGCAACTCCTCCCTTCGCCCTTCCAGCCCTCAGCCTGGATATTGGGAGAGATGCTCCATCCCGCATAGCGAGCTAGTGACGCTCCAGACCAAGGGATTTCTCTCCCCGGCCTATATGGTCCCGGTTCGAGCCGGTCTTGCCATCTATAATGGCGGAGAGCAAGCGGAGAGTGCCCCTAATCCCTCCAAAGGAGAGCGGGTATGCCTCGTCCTTTATTTAATAAGAGGGCTCGGATTTCCAATCCATCCGTTTCTCCGGGGGCTCCTGGAGTTCTATGGCCTCCAGCTACATAATCTTACGCCTGCCTCCGTATTGCATATCGCGGGCTTTGTAGCCCTCTGCGAGCTATTTTTGGGTGTTGAGGCTCATTTCGGGCTGTGGAAAGAGCTATTCTGCCTTGTGCCCCGTTCTCAGAAGGGGTCAATATATCAAGTGGGCGGAGCCGAAGTGTGGCGCATCGCCGGGACTGGATATCTATCCGGAACCCCAAAGAAGGCGTCCGAGGACTGGCCTTCGGAATGGTTTTACATAGAGGACGTCCCGCTGCCGGATCCTGTCCGGATCGCCCCCCCTGAGTTCGACAGTGCTCCACTAAAGAAGCGCCTAAGTTGGCGTCCACGGAGCCCTCAGAGGGAAAGTGACAAGGACGTCCGTTACTTGATGGGATGGATAAGATTGTTAGCTCATTCCGGACTGACCATGATCGGGGTCATGGCCGCATGCATCATGCGAGGGGTGCAGCCGCTACAGTATAGAGGCCACCCCATGTGGGATTTCAATGGGGAGGACGACGCCACCCGCTACGGCCGTAAGGGACCGGATTCGGCTGCGGCCCTAACAAAGACCTTGTCCGCTTTGTACAAGGGAGAAGAGGAGGAATTTCTCTGCGTCAACCCACAGGGTGGATTTTCTATGTACAATCCCCCAACCTGGGTAAGTGGTTTACTTGCCCATCCGTCTTATATTCCCATTGTTATATATTCAGTCTAACAACTTCAACGCAGGAACTGCGCCAGGCTGTTAAAGAAATAAACAGCCCTCCTCCACAACCCGAGGACCCAGGATGGTCCCTCGACCCGGCCTCTGAAGAGGATCCTGACTTATCTGTGGAGCTGATTGATGGAGTGTTCCATCAATTGAGCAAGGACAACGCCTTGGCGGCTATTACGGCCGATTACCCAGGGCTAATCCCGGCCTCCCAGGTAACTGAGATCGAAGTCCCAGTACCCCGAATAGGGGTCCGCCCTCTCATGTTTTCAGTTTCCTGATTACAACCGAGCTTTGTAGGGGAGGTTTTTGAGACGGGAGGCCGAACCTGCGGCACAAGCCAACGAGGGGCCGCAGGGCCCTGTGGGCAGAAAAGAGGTGCAGTCCGGACCGAGGCGTCAGTGCAAAGGTACGATGCACCCCCTTATCCCAGGTGTTATACCTTCAAGGCATATTAACACTTGTGCTCTCTTCAGGACAAAGAGACCTCGCCGGACTATATACGGAGAAGCTGCCAATCGCGCCTCCACCAGCCAGGCTCCAAAGCCTGGTCCGGAGGCGGAGGCGAACACAAGGCGCGCACCGGACGCTCCTCCCACGGAGGATGTGGACAGGTTGTCTGCCACCAACTCTGAGGTGGAGAGTGCCATGAACCACAGGCGTCGCCGGACAATTCTTCGCGACGCTTGTTTCTCCCAGGAGGCATTAGATGCCTTCAATTTGGGAGATGCGTACCTCCGTGCCGCTCAAAATGATCTAGCCAGAGCCACGGAGCAATATGTAAAAGACATACGGATAAGAAAATTTTGGTAATTATATATATATATATATATATATATATATATATATATATATATATATATATATATATATATATATATATCAGTAGCCCCCGAGACTTGAAACAGTTAGAATAACTGATTTAAGGATCATTTGTTATGCAGGTTCTTACAGAAAAGAATTCCCTACTATCCCAGGAGCTGGAAGAGTGCAAAGCCCAACTTGAGGCCGCACTAGCCGCCACAGGGGAGCCCAAGGAGACCCCCTCTGGTAATATACACTTTGAAAGATAAATATTTTGCGAAGCACGACATGGGTGCGAATCTGACAAATGGAATTGCAGATGGCGCCGGATTGAGTCCGGAAAGGCAACAACTCCTACGCCAGCTGAAGGCTGGTGAGAAGGTGCTGACAAAGGTGAGGCGGGAGAAGAACGATCTCCAAGATGCCAACACCAAGATGGGCATCAACCTGAAAGATGTTCGTGCCCAGCTGTCAGACTCCATTAAGGAGAATCAGCGGCTTCGGCGTGACATATTTAGTAAGTGCTTGAACGAACCTTTGAAAAAAAGTTCGGCGAGAAAGTCGACTAACAGAGTAATGCCTGTAGGTGTGCTAACAGGTCGTCCTGCAGAGGAGATGCCCGGTTCTACAGGTGACCTTCTTCCCGAGCTCTCGCAACTGCTCGAGCGAGTTCGGCAGGCGATGCAAGGCGTCGCCCAGGCCTTGTGGCCATCCATCTCCATGCCCGAAGGTCTTGGAGAGCTTGCAGAGAAGCTAAAGGGAGCATGGCGGCGCTTCCGATTGTGGAAGATATTGGCCTGCCGTCAAGGCGCTAGGGAGGCCTGGGCCATGGTGAAGACGCGGTACACAAAGGCTGACCCCAACCACATGGCCGAGGTCGGTCCTGTGGGGCCCGATGGGAAGGAGATCCCTGTAAGCTTAGTATACGGCCAAGTAGAATTGGCCGCAAAGTATTCCCAGCAGGACTGTAAATTAGACAACCTGTTAGATGGTATTGAAGAGGAATACAATCAGTCAGAATGACTATGTAGTTTAATTGACATTTATAATGCCTTCTAGCCGGATTGTAGATCGTTTGTCATGGCCGACCTTTTCGCTTCAGCCTCGGGACCTGACGGTCCGGAGTGTGTCCGAATTCCCATGCGGTTATATAAGAACCGGGGAATGCATGGAGACCAGGCGTAGGGGTCATTAGTGCGTGAACAGACAAGTGCCCGACTAGTTATGTTATATTACATGGTTAGTAAGAAACATCTTCCAGGGAGAATAGTTCCATTAGGGGTTCCTTTCCCTAGGAGGCATGCCCTAAAGTGCATGCCCATTCTGCGAAAAAGACGCGGGAAAAGCATCTGGGGGCGCATAAATAAATAAGTGAAAAGATCATCTTTTAGGTCACCGACCGAATATTCCCTTAAGAACGCTAGCTTTCGGCTTCACCCAGTCTGAGGTACACATCCGGCTGATCCGGCAGTAACAATCACAGAGGTGCTCCCTTTACCACCTAGCCGAATAATCGGGAACGTAGGGGTAAGCACAGGAGCCAGGCAACCCAGCTTGGCCAAAACTTAAGTCATATCGATGCATATAATGGTGAAATAAAAGGTACATGCGGAAGTGTAACACATGTGTTGGGCATGAAGCCCGTATAAATAAGCTTCTGTTAAAAGAAGCCCCCAGGTTTAATGGGTGTGAATAGCACGTCATTTGATGAGCCTTTAAAGGCTATAAGAGAAAGGAAGGGGAGAAGGAGAGAAATGTAAGACATACGGTATATAAAAAATGGACAGAGGAAGGAGACGAACACAGAGTCCGGCGCTAGGCATAGAATCTTCGGAGACGGGCTGCGTTCCATGGGTTTGGCTCGAGTCGGTTATCCGATGCATCTCGCAGGCGGTACGCTCCACCAGTCAGGACTTGGTCAATTATGAAGGGACCTTCCCACTTGGGCTTGAGTTTTTCCTTTTTCTAGTCCGGCAAGCGTAGAACTAATTCACCAACGTTGTAATTTTTGGCCCGTACTTCTCTGCTTTGGTATCTTTGAGCCTGTTGTTGATAGAATGCGGAACGGGCTTTTGCCACGTCACGCTCCTCCTCCAATGCGTCCAAACTGTCCTGCCGATCGAGTTCGGCTTCTCTTCATTCCTACATGCGCACTCGAGGTGATTTATGAATTATGTCGCAAGGCAGAACTGCCTCTGCGCCGTACACCATAAAGAATGGTGTGTATTCGGTGGTGCGATTCGGGGTGGTCCGCAGCCCCCAGAGTACGGAGTCGAGCTCCTCTACCCAATGCGTGTTAGATTCCTTGAGGGACCGCACTAATCTGGGTTTGATGCCTCTCATGATAAGACCATTTGCATGTTCGACCTGGCCGTTAGTTTGTGGGTGATAGACGGAAGCATAATCGAGCTTGATGCCCATTTTTTTGCACCAGAGTTTTACCTCGCCGGCCATAAAGTTCGTGCCGTTATCAGTGATGATGCTGTGGGGGACGCCGTAACGGTGTACAACCCCGGATATAAAGTCTATCACCGGTCCGGATTCGGCCGTCTTAAAAGGCTTGGCTTCTATCCATTTGGTGAACTTATCCACCATGACCAGTAAGTATTTTTGCTTGTGGGTTCCGCCTTTAAGGGGTCCAACCATGTCAAGCCCCCAGACCATGAAGGGCCAAGTGATGGGGATAGTTTGGAGGGCGGTGGGTGGCATATGGCTTTGGTTTGCAAAGAGCTGGCAACCGACGCATCGTTGGACTAAGTACTGGGCGTCTGCCCGGGCCGTCGGCCAATAAAAGCCTGTACGGAAGGCCTTGATTACAAGGGACCGAGCTGCAGCGTGATGACCACCGAGTCCGGCATGAATTTCAGCCAGGAGGTTCCGCCCTTCCTCTTGGGAGATGCACCTTTGGAGGACTCCGGTAGTGCTTTTCTTATAATGCTCTCCCTCGTGGATTTTGTAGGCTTTGGATCGCCGCACTATGCAGCGTGCCTCATTTTGGTCCTCGGGGAGTTCCTGCCTAGTAAGGTAGGCGAGGAATGGTTCTGTCCACGGGGCGATGACAGCCATTATTACATGGGCTGAAGGTGTTATTTCATTGGCAGAGCCTCTGATTGTGTCAGAATGTTCGGTGTCGGGCAGTGCGGTTGGGTCTGGGCTGTTATTGTTCGGCTCCCCTTCCCATACTACGGATGGCTTGAACAGCGTTTCCAGGAAGATGTTGGGGGGACTACATCGCGCTTTGCGCCGATGCATGCCAGGACATCTGCCGCCTGATTATTTTCCCGGGCTATATGGTGAAATTCAAGCCCTTCGAACCGAGCTGGCATTTTTAGGACGGCGTTGCGGTAAGCTGCCATTTTTGGATCCTTGGCATCAAAGTCTCCATTTATTTGGGATATTGCGAGGTTCGAGTCCCCGCGCACCTCTAGGCGTTGAATGCCCATGGATACTGCCATCCGGAGACCATGTAAAAGGGCCACATATTCGGCTGCATTGTTGGAGTCTGTGTACATAATCTGGAGTACGTATTGAACTGTGTCTCCTGTGGGGGATGTCAAAACGACACCATCCCCTAGTCCCGCCAACATCTTGGAGCCGTCGAAATGCATGATCCAATTTGAATATGTGCCGTACTCTTTAGGGAGTTCGGCCTCCGTTCATTCTGTGATGAAGTCAGCCAAAACTTGTGACTTGATGGCTCGCCGTGGCTTATAAGTTATGTCGAACGGGAGGAGCTCAATGGCCCATTTTGCAATCCGGCCCGTTGCGTCACGGTTGTTTATAATATCATTAAGTGGTACTTCCGAGGCTACTGTTATTGAACACTCTCGAAAGTAGTGTCGTAGCTTCCGGGATGCCATGAATACCGCATACGCAATCTTTTGATAATGCAGGTACTGTGATTTGCACGGAGTGAGGACAGTGGACACATAATAGACCGGCTTTTGAAGGGGGAATTTGTGTCCGTCCGTTTCTCGTTCGACGACGAGCACTGCGCTTACAACCTGATGTGTTGCTGCAATGTACAATAGCATTGGTTCGCCAATGTTTGGCGCGGCCAGGACTGGGTTTGTTGCCAATATGGCTTTTATTTCATCGAGTCCGGCCATGGCTGCATCCGTCCATTCGAAGTGTTCGGTGCGCCGAAGGAGGCGGTAAAGGGGTAGGGCCTTTTCTCCCAAGCGGGAGATAAAGAGGCTTAGAGCCGCCACACATCCGGTTAACTTTTGTATTTGTTTGAGGTCCTTTGGGATATCCAATTGTGACAGAGCTCGGATCTTGGCTGGATTTGCTTCAATTCCTCTACCGGATACAATGAAGCCCAAGAGCTTTCCGGCTGGAACGCCGAAAACGCATTTTTCCGGGTTGAGCTTGATGTCGTATGCCTCCACTATTTTGCCGATCTGGTTTGCCAGACATGTCTGAATCATGCGCTGATATGCTGCACCGACGTTTTTGAGCCCGAAGGGCATTGTGTTGAAGCAGAATGGGCCGTATGGTGTGATAAATACCGTTGCGACCTGGTCTGATTCTGCCATCTTGATTTGATGGTAGCCGGAATATGCATCGAGGAAACACAACGAATCGTGTCCTGCGGTAGTGTCGATAATTTGATCGATGCGGGGGAGGGGAAGGGATCCTTTGGGAAAGCCTTGTTAAGGTCTTTAAAATCAACGCACAGGCACCAGGATTTGTCCTTCTTTGGTACCATCACCAGGTTTGCTAGCCAGTCCGGATGTTTTATATCTCTGATGAATCCGGCCTCCAATAGCTTTGCTAGCTCCTCTCCCATGGCCTGTCTCTTAGGTTCGGAAAAACACCGAAGAGCTTGTTTGACAGGTTTGAATCCTTTTAGGATATTTAAGTTGTGCTCGGCCAGCCTGCGTGGGATTCCTGGCATGTCTGAAGGGTGCCAGGCGAAAATGTCCCAGTTCTCTCGTAGAAACTCTCGCAGTGCGGCGTCTACATCAGGGTTTAACTGTGCCCCGATGGAAGCTGTTTTATTGGGGTCCGTTGGATGGACCTGGAATTTGACTATTTCATCCGCCGGTTTAAAGGAGGTGGACTCGGATCTTTTGTCGAGTACCACATCATCCCGATTCACCATGGAGCGCAGTGCAGTCAGTTCCTCAGTCGCTAGGGCTTCGGATAGTGCCTCGAGGGCCAGTGCGGCTGTCTTGTTTTCGGCGCGGAGTGCTATGTCCGGATCACTAGCGAGAGTGATGATCCCGTTAGGCCCGGGCATCTCGAGCTTCATGTATCCATAATGGGGTATTGCTTGGAAGATTGTAAACGCTTCCCGCCCTACCAGAGCGTGATAACCGTTGCTGAACGGAGCCACATGGAACGTGACCTCTTTGGACCTGTAATTATCCGGCGTGCCGAACACCACATCTAGTGTGATTTTTCCTGTACAGCGCGCTTCCTGACTGGGGATTATTCCTCTAAAAGTTGTGCTGCTTCGCTCAATGCGGTTCCAGTCTATTTCCATTTTTGAAGGGTTTCCTCATAAATGAGGTTCAATCCGCTACCGCCGTCCATGAGTACCTTGGTAAGAAGAAAGCCATCCACTATTGGACTGAGGACCAATGCGGCTGGTGCTCGGGCTGATCGGAATTTAGGTTCATCACTGGCGTTAAAGGTAATAGCCGTGTCACTCCATGGGTTTATTGTTGCTACTTGGTAGACTTCGGCAAGGCTGCGGAGTGTCCTTTTTCGCATATTATTTGATGCGAAAGTCTTGAAGACTGTCAATACCATATTGGTGTCTCTGGGGTGGCTTTCTGTGGCCTCCGGAATTAGGAGATCTTCGCCAATTTTGGCCACCTGCCGGAGTATCCAACATGCTCTAAGGCTGTGAGTTGGTGTGGCGTCCTCTGTACTGTGAATTTTACAGGGTCCATTAAGCCATCCTTCCAGTATGGTTCCATGCCCTGTAGAGGGTTTTTGCTTTTTGGTGTTTGACCCGAGTGTCTGACGATGATGCACCCTTTTATTTCGGACTGGGTTTGTATTCAGGGCTGGATCGTCCCAAAATTTTATTTCAGTTTTCCAGGCGCTTTCCATCGCACAGTACTTTCGTACAATGGACGCTAAGTCAGCGAAGCGTGTAATATCACGTCGACTTATGTCATTGAGGATTCCCTTGTCCGTGCAATTATTGCAGAAGATTGAGATTGCGTCTTCCTCGCGGCAGTCCCTTATCCTGTTCCTAACCAGGAGGAATCTGGCCCACTAATGATGTACTGTTTCATCGGGCTCTTGCCTGATTTGGGATATATTGCTTATGTTCGGGTGGGTGGGTGGAATTAAATCCGAAGCCTCACCCAATTTGAGGCTTAGAGGCCGAGGAATTTCCGAACTCAAAAATTTGGATTCCTGGATGTTGTCCAATGAATCCAGCCTGTCGCCTGACTCTAAGTTCAGGTCTTGAGTGATATCCTCCCCTCCGCGGGTATCCAGCTTGGAGGGATCGGGAATCCGAACATCGCTAGTCCTTAAGATAGATGAAGGGTCGCCACACTGTCCCTCTACCACGGCAACGTGATGGGTGACTTGGGGAGAGTTAATCTCTCTCAGATCGGGTTTAGGTCCAATCTGGTCGTAATCCGTAGCGACTCCCAGGGCGGCGATGTGATCCAAGAGCTCATTTATGGAGGAGAGCTCCATTGGATCTAACTGCTCGGCGAGTTCCGAGCTGACATGAAGATTGTTTTTGATGGCTTGAGAGGTCATCGTCGGCGCAGAAGCCGAACAGGCGGTCATAAGAAAACCACCTAGCCGGAGGGTTTGGCCGACAACCAAAGCTCCCTTAGCAACGGTGCCATCTTTAAAGACAGGGCGAGGCATCCTTCCTGATGGCGACGACACGGAGGAACTCTCAATGAAAGCACCAATGTCGGTGTCAAAACCGGCGGATCTCGGGTAGGGGGTCCCAAACTGTGCGTCTAGGCCGGATGGTAACAGGAGGCAAGGGACACGAAGTTTTACCCAGGTTTGGGCCCTCTTGATGGAGGTAAAACCCTATGTCCTGCTTGATTAATATTGATGATATGGGTAGTACAAGAGTAGATCTACCACGAGATCGGAGAGGCTAATCCCTAGAAGCTAGCCTATGGTATGATTGTTGTTCTATATGTTGTCCTACGGACTAAAACCCTCCGGTTTATATAGACACCGGAGAGGGCTAGGGTTACACAAAGTCGGTTACAATGGTAGGAGATCTACATATCCGTATCGCCAAGCTTGCCTTCCACGCCAAGGAAAGTCCCTTCCGGACACGGGACGAAGTCTTCAATCTTGTATCTTCATAGTCCAGGAGTCCGGCCGAAGGTATAGTCCGGCTATCCGGACACCCCCTAATCCAGGACTCCCTCACCATGCTTTTGCCTCCGCTTTCCTCTCCATCCCGGTGCTACTCTTGCTCCCCATTCGGCATTGACTACGTCTCAGTATAAACCTGCAAAACAGAAGAGATGGCCAGAGGATTGTCGACTCAGTAAGCAACTGCAAGTTAGAATGAAAAACACTCAGAGATAAGAGACATACCTTATCTGGTTGGTTGTTGGTGCCGAATGGTAAAACTCTTTGGGACCCCCTGGGGTTGCCTTTGTTCCCTGTCATGCTTTGCACCCACAGTGCCACCGTCTTCTCATCAACGTCCTCCGGATGGTGGAATCTTCAATCCCCGAGTACACCCACATGGAGTGATCACGAGCTTGGAGGGGTTGAATACGTCAACTGAGGAATACCTCGAGCAGATCCATGCGAGTCAATCCCTCGTGAATCAGATGAACTACTCGATCCATCAACATGGACACCTCCACCTTCTCTGCTGGAGCCACTCTCAAAGAAGTGGGTTTCTGGACTAATGCCGAGGAAAAGGGAGGAAGACCTGTCGAATGACCTGGGTCGGCTTGTCTTTGCAATAAAACCAAGTCGACTGCCACCCTCTAACCAAGTCGGGAAGAGTCATCGCAGGAAAAGCACTCTTGCCCCTCATATGGATACCTAAGCCCCCATACATCTGGATCACCTGGGTTTTCTCATCACTCGGATTGGTCTTTTTCACAGTTTGCGAGCGGCACATGAAGATGTGCTTAAATAGGCCCCAATGCGGTCGACAGCCCAAGAAATTCTCACACAAGGAGACATAAGCCGCAAGGTACGTGATCGTATTGGGGGAGAAATGGTGGAGTTGAGATCCAAAGAAGTTCAAGAATGCTCGGAAAAATGGGTGTGGAGGCAAAGAAAAACCATGGTCGACGTGGGTGGCGAGCAAGACGCACTCACCCTCCTGAGGATGCGGCTCAGATTCATCCCCTTGAAGCCTCCAGGAATCGTGCTCGATCAGCCCACTCTCGGCCAGGTCTTGCAGATCATCCAGGACGAGCATGGATCGGATCCAGCCGCCCTGGACCCAGCCGTGCGGCAGGGCAGATCTTGACGATGACCCGCTCCGACTCGTCTTCTTCCCTTTCGCTTTCGCTGTCTCTTTCTTCGCACGCTCCAGGGTGGCGATCTTGTGCTTCCCCATTACAGCGGAATGGGCTCAAGGTGGGCGGAGGAGCCGAGAGTGGGGACGGGAGCAATGGAGAAACTGAGGAGAAAGAAGGAGAAACATGGGCGCATTGTGCAAATCCCCCAGCCCGACGTCTTATATGGAGTCATTTCCGAGAGACTGACGACTGGGCCCGGGCAATCGTGTCAAATGCCGCAACTGTCGCCCGCTCGGTATGTGGCAAAAAAGGCGACGCGGTGATCGAGGCTCCCTTGCCTAATCCATCCTGATTACTACGACCTCCTTCGTCCCATGCGCTTCCCAAAATTTCGAATCCCGTAAGATCCAGGAATTGCAGAGCAACCTGTTAGACTAAAGATTTCTTTCATATCAACACTCGGAACTTATCAGCAAAAGTTCATTCGACAAAACTAAGAATGGATCAAGGCGACTGAAAAAGAAGTTGAATCCATCATGTTGTTCATTGATCCTAACAAGACGCTTCCGAAGCGTAAAAATTGAGTCAGAAGTATTTTTCAACTCCTCCTCCACTCGAACCCTGAACCATTTTGGGGCTAATGATGATGCTATGTACCTAGGGTAAGGTCATAGGCCTGACCTAGACACCCTCCCCTAGGACATCACCCTAAAGTCAGAAGTATTCAAGGGATACCATCATCCGCTCGACCAGAAAACGTTCCACTCGGAAGCTCTATGTCAATCGACCATGGCAGTGATCACTCGACAGACAGAAGATCGAAAGCCACTCTAAAAAGCAACGGTCGGGCGTTTACTCTATAGACTAAGTGGTCATTTATGTCACTTTATTACTAGCATTATGAGAAACACTCCATATTTACGTACCTTAAACCCTTTGTAACTGAGGGCGGGAGGGGTCTGGCGAACTCTATATAAGCCACCCCCTCCTCAGGGACAAGGGTTCGCACCCCCTGTAACACCACACACATATAATCCAGTCGACCGCCTCCGGGCACCGAGACGTAGGGCTATTACTTCCACCGTGAAGGGCCTAAACTCGTAAATCTTGTGTGTACAACTTCACCATAGCTGAGGTCTTCCATCCTCATACCTACCCCCATTCTACTATTAGTCTTAGAACCACGATAGGTAGCAAGAAGGATTTTTGGCGCCGTTGCTGGGGAGGTTGCACCAAGTCAAGTCAAGATTTGATCTCCCAGCAACTAGTCATTTCTGGCGCCATCTACGCGCAAGTAAAGACATACCAAGTACCCATCACAAACTCTTATCCCTCGCATTACATTTTTTGCCATTTGCCTCTCGTTTTCCTCTCCCCCACTTCACCCTTGTCATTTTATTCGCCCTCTTTTCCGCTCGCCTCTTTTCCGTACGTCTCTTGTTGTTTGCTTCTTGTGTGCTTGTGTGTTTGATTGTTTGTCATGATGGCTCAAGACAATACTAAATTGTGTGACTTTTCCAATACCAACAATAATTATTTTCTTAGTACTCCAAATGCTCCTCTTACCGATGATGAATCTTGTGAAATTAATACTACTTCGCTGAACCTTGTTATGAAAGATCCATTTTCTGGCCTTCGTAGTGAATATGCCGCTACCCATCTAAACAACTTTGTTGATTTATGTGATATGCAAAAGAAGAAATATGTGGATAATGATATTGTTAAATTGAAGCTATTTCCGTTTTCGCTTAGAGATCATGTTAAAACTTGGTTTTCGTCTTTGCCTAAAAATCGTATTGTTTCATGGAATAAGTGCAAAGATGATTTTATATCTAAGTATTTTCCTCCCGCTAAGATCATCTCTCTTAGAAACGATATTATGAATTTTAAGCAACTTGATCATGAGCATGTTGCACAAGATTGGGAGAGGATGAAATTAATGATACGTAATTGCCCTACACATGGTTTGAATTTATGGATGATTATACAAATTTTTTATGCCGGATTGAATTTTGCTTCTAGAAATCTTTTAGATTCGGCCGCGGGAGGCACTTTATGGAAATCACTTTAGGAGAAGCTACTAAACTCCTAGATAATATTATGGTTAATTATTCTCAATGGCACACAGAAAGATCTACTAGTAAAAAGGTTCATGCTATAGAAGAAATTAATGTTTTGAGTGGAAAGATGGATGAACTTATGAACTGTTTTGCTAATAAGAGTGTTTCTTCTGATCCTAATGATATGCCTTTGTCTACTTTGATTGAGAATAATAATGAATATATGGATGTGAATTTTGTTGGTAGGAACAGTTTTGGTAACAACGCGTATAGAGTAAACTTTAATCCTAGGACGTTTCCTAGTAATTCCTCTAATAATTATGGTAATTCCTACAACAACTCTGATCTAAATTTTAAGATGCCCTCTGATTTTGAGACTAGTGTTAAAGAATTTATGATTTCGCAAAAGAATTTCAATTCTTTGCTTGAAGAAAAATTGCCTAAGATTGATGAGTTGGCTAGGAACATGGATAGAATTTCTCTTGATGTTGATTCTTTGAAACTTAGATCTATTCCACCTAAGCATGATATCAATGAGTCTCTCAAATCTATGAGAATTTCCATTGACGAGTGCAAGGAAAGAACCGTTAGGATGCGTGCTAAAAAAGATTGCTTTTATAAAAGCAAGTTCTTCTAGTTTTCACGATAATAAGGATGAAGATCTAAAAGTGATTGATGCGTCTCCTATTAAATATTTGTTTTGCAATATTAATATTGGTAATGATGGGACTGAAGATGAGTCAACTTTAGTTAAAAGACGTCCCAATGATTCAGAGTTTTTAGATCTTGATGCAAAAATTGGTAAAAGTGGGATTAAAGAGGTGAAAACTTTACATAGCAATGAAACCACTATTTTGGATTTCAAGGAATTTAATTATGATAATTGACCTTTGATAGATTGTATTTCCTTGTTGCAATCCGTGCTAAATTCCCCTCATGCTTATGATCAAAATAAAGCTTTTACCAAACATATCGTTGATGCCTTAATGCAATCCTATGAAGAAAAGCTTGAATTAGAAGTTCCTATCCCTAGAAAACTTTATTATGAGTGGAAACCTACTATTAAAATTAAAATTAAATATCATGAATGCTATGCTTTATGTGATTTGGGTGCTAGTGTTTCCACGATTCCAAAAACTTTGAGTGATGTGTTAGGTTTCCGTGAATTTGATGATTGTTCTTTAAATTTGCATCTTGCGGAGTCCACCATTCAGAAACATATGGGAAGGATTAATGATGTTCTTATTGTTGCAAATAGGAATTATGTGCCCATAGATTTCATTGTTCTTGATATAGATTGCAATCCCACTTGTCCTATTATTCTTGGTAGACCTTTCCTTAGAACGATTGGTGCAATTATTGATATGAAAGAAGGAAATATTAGATTCCAATTAGCATTAAGGAAGGGCATGGAACACTTCCCTAGAAAGAAAATTAAATTACCTTATGAATCTATTATGAGAGCCACTTATGAATTGCATACCAAAGATGACAATACCTAGATCTATTCTTGTTTTTATGCCTAGCTAGGGGTGTTAAACGAGAGTGCTTGTTGGAAGGCAACCCAATTTTTTTTCTTGTTTTTTGTTCCTGTTTAGTAATAAATAATTCATCTAGATTTTGTTTAGATGTGGTTTTATGTTTTTAATTAGTGTTTGTGCCAAGTAGAACCTTTGGGAAGACTTGGGGGAAGTCTTTGCGATCTTGCTGTAAAAAATAGAAACTTTAGCACTCACGATATTTTCTGCCATTTTTTTTACTGGAGAGTGCGATTAGGTTGATTCTTTTTTCAGATGATTAATAGACAAATTCCTCAGGTCCAACAATTTATTTCAGAATTTTTTGGGGTTACCGAAGTATTCGGAATCTACAGATTACTACAGACTGTTCTGTTTTTGACAGATTCTGTTTTTTCGTGTGTTGTTTGCTTATTTTGATGAATCTATGGCTAGTATCGGGGGGCATGAACCATAGAGAAGTTGGAATACAGTAGGTTTAACACCAATATAAATAAATAATGAGTTCATAACAATACCTTGAAGTGGTGGTTTGTTTTCTTATACTAATGGAGCTCATGAGATTTTCTGTTGAGTTTTGTGTTGTGAAGTTTTCAAGTTTTGGGTAAAGATTTGACGGATTTTGGAATAAGGACTAGCAAGAGCCTAATATTGGGGATGCCCAAGGCATCCCAAGGTAAAATTCAAGGACAACCAAAAGCCTAAGCTTGGGGATTCCCCAGAAGGCATCCCCTCTTTCGTCTTTGTCCATCGGTAACTTTACTTGAGGCTATATTTTTATTCACCACATGATATTTGTTTTGCTTGGAGCGTCTTGTATGATTTGAGTCTTTTCTTTTTAGTTTAACACAATCATCCTTGCTGTACACACCTTTTGGAGAGACACACATGGATCGGAATTTATTAGAATACTCTATGTGCTTCACTTATATCTTTTGAGCTAGATAATTTTGCTCTAGTGCTTCACTTATATCCTTTAAGAGTACGGTGGTGGTTATATTTTATAGAAATTATTGATCTCTCATACTTCACTTATATCATTTTGAGAGTCTTTTAGAACAGCATGGTAATTTGCTTTGGTTATAAAATTAGTCCTAATATGATAGGCATCCAAGATGGGTATAATAAAAACTTTCATAAAAAGTGCATTGAATACTATGAGAAGTTTGATACTTGATGATTCTTCTGAGATCTGAAGATGGTGATATTAGAGTCATGCTAGTTGAGTAGTTGTGAATTTGAGAAATACTTGTTCTAAAGTTTGTGATTCCCGTAGCATTGTACGATCGAAAGTATGTCTAGAGGGGGGTGATTAGACTACTTGACCAAATAAAAATCTAGCCTTTTCCCAATTTTAGTTCTTGCCAGATTTTAGCAACTTTACACAAGTCAAGCAATCAACATACGCATGCAATTCTAAGAGTATAGCAGCGGAAAGTAAATAAATTTCATATGAAGATAAAGGGAGGAATTTGAGGGAGCAAACACAATGTAGACACGGAGATTTTTGGCGTGGTTCTGATAGGTGGTGCTATCGTACATCCACGTTGATGGAGACTTCAACCCACGAAGGGTAACGGTTGCGTGAGTCCACGGAGGGCTCCACCCACGAAGGGTCCCTGAAGAAGTAACCTTGTCTATCCCACCATGGCCGTCACCCACGAAGGACTTGCCTCACTCGGGTAGATCTTCACGAAGTAGGCGATCTCCTTGCCCTTACAAACTCCTTGGTTCAACTCCACAATCTTGACGGAGGCTCCCAAGTGACACCTAGCCAATCTAGGAGACACCACTTTCCAAGAGGTAACAAATGGTGTGTTGATGATGAACTCCTTGCTCTTGTGCTTCAAATGATAGTCTCCCCAACACTCAACTCTCTCTCATAGGATTGGATTTGGTAGAAAGAAGATTTGAGTGGAAAGCAACTTGGTGAAGCCTAGAGATCAAGATTTATGTGGTTGGAATGTAATATCTTGACCTCAACACAAGTGTAGGTGGTTCTCTCTCAGAAAATGTATGTTGGAAGTGTATGCATGTTCTGATGGATCTCTCCACGAATGAAGAGTGGGTGGAGGGGTATATATATAGCCTCCACACAAAATCTAACCGTTACACACAATTTACCAAACTCGGCGGGACTGAATCATGAAACTCGGTCGGACCGATTAACTTCAAAATGTGAATGTTAGGATTTTCGGTGGGACTGACACGTCAACTCGGTGGGACCGATTTCTTTAGGGTTAGGGCATAACATAATCTCGGTGAGACCGATTACACAAACTTGGTGAGACCGATTTTGGTAATAGACTAACCAGAGAGTTGGTTAGGCAATCTCGGTGGGACCGATTCGCTCTCGCGGTAGGACCGAAACGTTACAAAAAGGAAACAGAGAGTTTGCATTGCAATCTCGGTGGGACCGATCGCTCATCTCGGTTTGACCGAAACGTTATGAAGGGGAACATAGAGATTACAATCCCATACCGGTGAGACCGAGATCCCTATGGGTGAAATCGAAAAGACTAGGGTTTCTTGCAGTGGCTATGTCAAGAGAACTCAATGGCGCCGGATGGAGAATTTCGGTAGGGCCGAGTTTAAATTTTGGTTTGGGACATATGTGGATGTGAGAAAGTAGTTTAAGGCTTTGGAGCATATCACTAAGAATTTTGAGCAAGAAACTCATTAAGCAACACCTCACCCCCTCTTGATAGTATTGGCTTTTCCTATGGACTCAATGTGATCTTGGATCACTAAAATGAAAAATGTAGAGTCTTGTGTTTTGAGCTTGAGCCAATCCTTTTGTCCTCAGAATTTTGAGGGGTCCACTTTTCTAATCCATGCCATGCCAATCATTGAGCTTTCCTGAAATATTTATCTTGAAATAGCATTAGCTCAATGAGATATATGTTGTTAGGAATTACCAAAACCACCCAGGGATAGTTGCACTTTCAATCTCCCCCTTTTTGGTAATTGATGACAACATATAGATCAAAGCTTTGACAAATGATAATAAGATTGAAAAACATCGTCGCTTTGAGAAGTATGTGATAAGCAAGAGCTCCCCTAAATTTGTGCATTATTTAAAATTTGCTTTTGAATGCAAATGCACAATCGATTAGGATCATGGGTTACTCTTCCATGTCACATACATCTTGGTGGAGCGCTCAACATGATAGAACTTAAAAGCATGCACTCATCACCAAGCAAGTGAATGATCATATAAGGATATAAGAGATAATATCATCCAACAAGCATTAAGGGTAGCATATGATCAAACACATGATCAAACAAGTATTTCACAAGAACATAAAGTATCTCACACAAGCACATAATCAAGAAGTTCAACCAAACCAAAAACAAGAGAGATAAAAAGCAACACTCTCTCTCGAAGCCTATGATCTATACATTTTTCTCCCCCTTTGGCAACAAGTTACCAAAAAGTTCAAAAATGCATAGTGCTAAACATCTCTCAGGCTTGATCTTCGGTAGGTGGTGTAGAGATGACTCCAAGGACGAAAGCTTCTCTTGATGTAGCTGGAGCTGGTGGAGTGGCTGCTGGAGGTGGCATTGGAGCTGTAGCTGCTGGAGCTGATGCTATAGCTCTAGTATCTGTGACTGGCACTGCAACAGACCTCTGGCTTCGGGGCACTCTAGCAAAATCATCTGTAGTTGACTTGCCCTTCTTCTCCTCCACTTCCTCCTGAAGTCACTCAACTGCTAACTGAATCTCAATTACTTTGACATCAAGATCATATAATTTCTGCTCAACGATCCTCTCCAAGCTCTCCTGGTTTTGAGTCAGGGTGGCCAAGCCCTTCTCAATCCTCAAGGTGGATTGGATCAGATATCCAAGCTGATCTTGCTTGGATTTCAAGAACACTTGAGATGCCTCTTCAACAGTTGGCATTCTTGCATCTTTCTCTGCCCTTGCCTTCTCTCTCTTCTCATGTGATTGCATAGCTGTGGGGTCTTCCTCATTCATCACAACAGTGTTGTCTTCAAATTCAGGGTATATGGCCAGGTGTTCCTTATCCAATAGATATTTGCATGTGCCCATCTTGGAGTTGATGAGCTCCTGAATTTGTGGGGCATACCCACACCTTTTCTTCTGATCAGCTGCTGTCCTTATGATTGTCTCTACAATCAAACTCCCAACTTTGAACTTTTGAGGCACATCAAAGAAATGTAGCAAATTGATAGCATGTCCTCTGATCATCTTGTGATCACCTAACTTGGGTAGCAATGTGTGCCTTAGGATCTAGTTGATGGTAGGCAGACCAGACAACAAGAAGTGGACAGATCCAAACTTATGAGGCTCTAAAGCATCATCTGGGATCTCTCTGTACATGTGTGCCATAGTGTTGTGGTCTTTCTTCTTCTCAGCATAAACATCCAAGTCATCCTCATGTTCTTCTGGGGCATTGATCAACCGAGCCCATTCTTCAACATTGGATTGGTACCTAGTACCTTCAGACATCCAAACTATCCTTCCATCTTGGTAGAAGTGGGCTATGGAGTAAAACTGCATGATGAGCTCATCATTCCACTTGGTGAGCTTCTGGGCAACAAAAGTATCTACTCCACAAGCCTTGAAGCTGTCATAGACTCCTAGATAGTGATCTTCATTTTCCTTGATGTACTCCTAGTCAACCCATCTCATGTCACACACTATGGGCTTCTTGTCAAGCAGGACAGTCTCATAAAAGTCTTGTTGTTCCTTTGTGTGCAACCTGTAGTCCACAGCAGTTCTCCTCCTGACAGCATATGTATCAGTCTGTCTCCACAATCGCAGTCTTGAATCTTTCCTGATCTTCATATTTTCTGCAACAGCACGTGCATCATTGTGGTCACGGATCTTGGGATTGAGCTTCCTTAGCACTTGGGCTTCATCATCTTCTTCATCAACAGTCTCAAGCACTGGGGCCTTGTTCTTTTCTGCAGCTGGAATGTTTCTAGTGCTTCTCTTTGGAGCACACTTCTGAGATGGAGCTTTGGGAGCAGACTTGGGCTTTGATGGAGCAACCCCTGATCCAATTTCATCTCCCATAAGCTTCTGAGCTTTGGGTGCTGGTGCAGCATCCTCTTCTTCATCATCATCATCTCTCATCATTGAAGGTTTTCCAATAACTCTGGCAATGGTCTTCTTGACCCTTTCTTTCCTCTTCTTGCCTTCACCTCCTTCTTTGGGTTCAAGAGTGAACTCCATTGTTTCTTGAGTGGAGGCTCTGGCTTTTGACATTGGAACTCTTCTTGCTGGAGCCTTTGTCTTCATTCCAGGCTTACTTGTAGCAGCTGTGCCATACTCCTTTTTCAGCACCTTTTTCCTTGAAGTGGCCTCATCCTCAACGGCCACATAATCCTCATCTTCAGAATATGAGATTTTCTTCTTCCTTGTCCTGGTAGCTGCTTTTGGCAAGTTACTAGGTGTGCTCCTGCTGCCTCATCATAGCTGCTGGAGGGACTAGTGCCCTCACTCAACTGAACCTGTTCTTCAGACTTTGACTGTCACTTTCATCAGACATCTTCAGGCAAACCATCAGCAGACCCTGTGAATAGGTTGTAGATGAGGTAGAGTAGATGAGCATCACAAAGTACAGAGGTTTTGCAAAACAATTGAGTCAAAAGGCTTAGTTTTAGTTCTCTACAGAAGTGATCTCGGAGCTACCGAATTGACAAACTCGGTGATACCGAACCAACACTTGGAACCTAAACTAGTGAACTCGGTTGGGCCGAGTCACAGTTCAGTGGCACCGAGATTGCTAGGGTTTCACATAATCTTGAACTCGGTCACACCGATTTGCACGTTTTGGTTGGACCGAAAAGCGCATGTGCAATGGCCAAGGCCGAATTGGTGAGACTGATTTCTACATTTCGGTCGGTCCGAGATGAGTTCTGTGGAGAGCTAACCCTAAAATTTTCGAATCAATCTAGACCTACGTAAGTTTTAGCTAGATGGATCAATCTCAATCGTGGCAATAAACATGGCATTGTCCTTGTGCTAGGAATCGAAGTGAAAAAGACAGCACAAGGGGTCGAACACTTACCCTAGAGCGGCGAGTGCTCGCTATGGTGTCAACGGCGGAGCACATTGCCGTTGACGGTGGCGGAGACCAGCGGCGGGAGGTCGCTGGCAGCAAGAGGACGATCTGGAGACCCAAAGAGGCAGAGCAGGTTACGCACGGGTGAAGGGTTTCGAATTTTTTTCCAAAATTTGACCCGTCAGTATGTATAACCTGACCCTGTCGGTGTGACCGAGTGGAACAACTCAGTGGCACCGAGATGCAAAACTGCAGGCAGTTACTGCAACTCTGTGATCGAAAGGTTCTAATCGGTTGCACCGAGATTGAAAACCTAGATCAACTAAGTGATCTCAGTAGGACCAAAAAGGATGAATCGGTCAGACCGAAATGCACAAAGAGGTTTTGGAAGTTTAAGTCTATGAAGAATCGGGGACTATGAGTGCTATTCACACAGAGTGGTTCGAATCTGACTTGATCACACTTTGTGATGTAGCATGAAGAGAGTTTGAGACAAGGAAAGCATAGATAGCTAGAGGGAGTTCTTAGGCATTGTTGTCCATCCATTTGGCAAAAGAGAAAGAGCCAAACAATCAAAGCAACAAACGGATGTCCTCGAATGAGAGAAATATGCATCCAACATGCTCACACAATAAAATGGCAAATGAAATATGTGACAAAGCATGCACAGACACTCTAGCATCTATCAAGCAATTGGCGATGACTAGGTCATCTGTATATGAGTATATTGACTTAGGAGTCAAATGATAACATCTGATCATAGGTCATACTCATCGTTTAAGCACAAGTGGGGTTACCAATTTTACATAAAGCATTGTTGTGCTCAACCCATTAGAGTTGCTTTAGCTCAATTTTAGAGTAAAGCTCCCCCTAGATGTGATATCCCCCCTAAGAGGGATGAACTAACCTTGGGTTTTGTCGATGATGACTTCTTGTAGGTAATGAAGATGTGGATGCTCAATGTTGATGTAGATCATTCGGAGCATTCCATTGGAGTGAGTTGCACTTTCAATACCTACACGGGTTAGTCCGACAAGGAACAAGCAAGGATATCCATAGACATAGAGTGATGTATACACAAGATGATGTCCATGAAAGCATTAGGTTAACTTGTCCCTTGTCTTACCAACAAGAGGGTTTGTGACTCCTTGAACTAGTGCAAGATATAGAAGTTGTTTGCACTTGTTATTGCCAAATGATAAGAGTGATGTATGTTGGCGGAGTCACCCTCAAGAACTATCTAGTTCTTCTTCTGCGGGATCCACACCATCTTGATGGGAATCCTTGGAGTTGTAGTCGTACTGGATGAGGTAGAACTTGATGTAGTCTTGGGAACCAACTTGACCAAGGCCTTAGGAGCTTCTTCAAATGCATCAATCTCCTCTTGAAGCTTTTCCTCGCCTTTTTTGCTTGTGTTCTTGAGGTGGAAGATCATCTTGAGCTTGTGTTCCTTGGAAAGAAGTAGGATCATACTTCTCTTGTTGAGGAACAAACTTCGTCTTCGGGTATTGATCTTCTTCCCACTCAACTCCATTGGCATTGAACTTTCGTTCAAAACCAACACCTTGATTCTTCCGGTGCCTTCCTTGCTTGCGTACAATTTCCTCAAATTGCTTATTTCCGGCAAGGCTCTTGTGAACACCTTTCTGTATAATTCCCTTCAATAAGCTATTTTCTTGCTCAAGTGTAACTTCACTAAGAGAATCATTAGTGGAATCAAGAGAACTACTAGAAGCAACAACATTGGATTTAGCATGATTGTTGTTACTACTAGATGAAGAATCTTTCTTACTCTTGTTGCTAGATTTAACTTGTGGCATGTGAGTAGACAAGAGTAAACGCTTGGCAATGTAAGAAGAATTTTTCTTGTGAAGATCATCATTGATCTCTTTTAAGAACCCATGCTCTTGCTCAAGGTTGAGCTTTTCGAAGCGTAACTTCTCATGAGTCTTTAAAAGCTCTCGATGATTTTCCAAGGTAGTTTCATGAGCTAACTTAAGAGTGCTTAGCTCTTTAGTTAGATGCTCAATCTCCTTCTTATCATCGTCATTCATTTTGTCTTGATTAGCATGATTAATAGCAAGTTCATCATAGTTTTCATCACTAGAATTGTCAACAAGTAAATCATCATCACCTAGCAAGTCATCTTCATCACTATTGAAATCAACATACTAGGGGTGTGATACCTTTGGACCTTTAGCCATGAAGCATCTTCCAATTCCTTCATTTGGTGACTCAAATATGTCGTAGGAGTTGGTTGACACAAGTGCTAGACCGGCAACACCTTCATCTTGAGTATATTCGGAGTCGGAGTGATAACTTCTCTCGTAGTGATCGTCAGAGTCGGAGCCGGATACCCATTCACCAACGTGAGCTTGATGTCTTTGTTTTGTGTAGCCCCTTGATGATTTGTCCTTCCTTTCCGAATCCTTGCTTCTCCATGATGTTCTTCGTTCATAACGGTCATCTCTACTCCTCCTCTCTCTTGATGGTGATTCTTCTCTCCTACTTCTTCTCTTGGGAGAATCTTCTCTTCTTTTGTGGGGAGCCGTACACTCATTGGAATAGTGTCCGGGTCTTCCACAATTATAGCTGTTATGCTCACGACTAGAAGATCTTTTATCATTGTAGGACCTTGACTTGGAACTTCTTTCCTTGCTTCTACTCTTGTAGAACTTGTTGAAGTTCTTCACCATTAGGCTCAATTCTTCATTGAAGATTTTCTTCTCATTTAATGATATGGGGGCATCACATGAGGAATTGTAAGCACCACTTGACTTGTTGTGAAGCTCTTCCTTATCCCTAAGTGACATCTCATGAGCAACAATTCTTCCAATGACTTCCATTGGCTTGAGATCTTTGTAGTTGGGCATCATTTGGATCAATGTGCACACGATATCGTATTTTCCATCCAAGGCTCTTAGGATCTTCTTGATGATGAATCTATCGATCATCTCTTCACTTCCTAAGCCAGCAACCTCATTTGTGATGAGAGCAAGCCTAGAGTACATTTCAGCGACACCTTCACCATCCTTCATTTTGAACTTGTCAAGTTGACTTTGAAGCACATCCAATTTGGATTCCTTGACGGAGTCGGTACCTTCATGCATATCAAACAAAGTATCCCAAATTTCCTTTGCATTCTCAAGACGGCTGATTTTGTTGAATTCTTCGGGGTACAATCCGTTGAAGAGAATATCACAAGCTTGAGTATTGTATTGCAACATCTTCAACTCTTCCGCGGTAGCTTCCCGGTTCGGTTCTCTCCCATCAAATAATTCACCTTGCAAGCCAATACACTCAATAGCCCAAACGGCGGGGTTATGTCCAAGAATATGCATTTTCATCTTATGCTTCCAACTAGCAAAATTTGTACCATCAAAGTAAGGACCTCTACGGTGGAAATTTCCCTCGCTAGACGCCATACTCTCCTAGGTTGTGAAACCAAGGCTATGACCACCAAAAGCTATGGAAATCAAAGCAAATGGAGACCAAAGCTCTGATACCACTTGTAGGATCGGAAGTATGTCTAGAGGGGGGGGGTGATTAGACTACTTGACCAAATAAAAATCTTGACTTTTCCCAATTTTAGTTATTGGCAGATTTTAGCAACTTTGCACAAGTCAAGTAATCAACCTACGTATGCAATTCTAAGAGTATAGCAGCGGAAAGTAAAACAATTGCATATGAAGGTAAAGGGAGGAGTTTGAGGGAGCAAACGCAATGTAGACACAGAGATTTTTGGCGTGGTTCCGATAGGTGGTGCTATCATACACCCACGTTGATGGATACTTCAACCCATGAAGGGTAACGGTTGCGCGAGTCCACGAGGGCTCCACCCATGAAGGGTCCACGAAGAAGCAACCTTGTCTATCCCACCATGGCCGTCGCCCACGAAGGACTTGCCTCACTCGGGTAGATCTTCATGAAGTAGGCGATCTCCTTGCCCTTACAGACTCCTTGGTTCAACTCCACGATCTAGACGGAGGCTCCCAAGTGACACCTAGCCAATCTAGGAGACACCACTCTCCAAGAGGTAACAAATGGTGTGTTGATGATGAACTCCTTGCTCTTGTGCTTCAAATGATAGTCTCCCCAACACTCAACTCTCTCTCTCATAGGATTGGATTTCGTAGAAAGAAGATTTGAGTGGAAAGCAACTTGGTGAAGGCTAGAGATCAAGATTTATGTGGTTGGAATGGAATATCTTGACCCCAACACAAGTGTAGGTGGTTCTCTCTCAGAAAATGTATGTTGGAAGTGTAGGCATGTTCTGATGGCTCTCTCCATGAATGAAGAGTGGGTGGAGGGGTATATATATTGCCTCCACACAAAATCTAACCGTTACACACAATTTACCAAACTCGGTGGGACCGAATCATGAAACTCGGTCGAACCGATTTAGTTCAAAATGTGAACGTTAGGATTTTCGGTGGGACCGACACGTCAACTTGGTGGGACCGATTTATTTAGGGTTAGGGCATAACGTAATCTCGGTGAGACCGATTACACAAACTCGGTGAGACTGATTTTGGTAATAGACTAACCAGAGTTGGTCAGGCAATCTCGGTGGGACCGATTCACTCTCTCTGTAGGACCGAAACGTTACGAAAAGGAAACAGAGATTTTGCATTGCAATCTCGGTGGGACCGATCGCTCATCTCGGTTTGACCGAAACGTTATGAAGGGAAACATAGAGATTAGAATCCCATCTCGGTGAGACTGAGATCCCTATCAGTGAGACCGAAAAGACTAGGGTTTCTGGCAGTGGCTATGTCAAGAGAACTCGATGGCGCCGGATAGAGAATTTCGGTAGGGCTGAGTTTAACTTTTGGTTTGGGACATATGTGGATGTGAGAAAGTAGTTGAAGGCTTTGGAGCATATCACTAAGCATTTTGAGCAAGAAACTCATTAAGCAACACCTCACCCCCTCTTGATAGTAGTGGCTTTTCCTATGGACTCAATGTGATCTTGGATCACTAAAATGAAAAATGTAGAGTCTTGTGTTTTGAGCTTGAGCCAATCCTTTTGTCCTTAGCATTTTGAGGGGTCCACTTTTATAATCCATGCCATGCCAATCATTGAGCTTTCCTGAAATATTTATCTTGAAATAGCATTAGCTCAATGAGCTATATGTTGTTAGGAATTACCAAAACCACCTAGGTATAGTTGCACTTTCAAGCATGCACATATGGTGAACCATTATGTGATGAAGTCGGAGCATGATTTATTTATTGATTGTCTTCCTTATGAGTGGCGGTCGGGGACGAGCGATGGTCTTTTCCTACCAATCTATCCCCCTAGGAGCATGCGCGTAGTACTTTGTTTCGATTACTAATAGATTTTTGCAATAAGTATGTGAGTTCTTTATGACTAATGTTGAGTCCATGGATTATACGCACTCTCACCCTTCCACCATTGCTAGCTTCTCTAATACCGTGCACCTTTCGCCGATATCATACACCCACCATATACCTTCCTCAAAACAGCCACCATACCTACCTATTATGGCATTTCAATAGGCATTCCGAGATATATTGCCATGCAAATTTCCACCGTTCCGTTTGTTATGACACGCTTGATCATTGTCATATTGCTTTGCATGATCATGTAGTTGACATCGTATTTGTGGCAAAGCCACCTTTATAATTATTTCATACATGTCACTCTTGATTCATTGCATATCTCGGTACACAGCCCGAGGCATTCACATAGAGTCATATTTTGTTCTAGTACCAAGTTGTAATTGTTGAGTTGTAAGTAAATAAAAGTGTGATGATCATCATTATTAGAGCATTGTTCCATGTGAGGAAAGGATGATGGATACTATGATTCCCGCACAAGTCGGGATGAGACTCCGGACGAGAAAGAAAAAGAAAAAATGAGAAAAAATGAGAGAAAAAGAGAGAAGGGACAATGTTACTATCCTTTTACCACACTTGTGCTTCAAAGTAGCACCATGATCTTCATGATAGAGAGTCTCCTATGTTATCACTTTCATATACTAGTGGGAATTTTTCATTATAGAGCTTGGCTTGTATATTCCAATGATGGGCTTCGTCAAAATGCCCTAGGTCTTTGTGAGCAAGCGAGTTGGATGCACACCCACTTAGTTTCTTTCTGAGCTTTCATATACTGATAGCTCTAGTGCATCCGTTGCATGGAAATCCCTACTCACTCACATTGATATCTATTGATGGGCATCTCCATAGCCCATTGATACGCCTAGTTGATGTGAGACTATCTTCTCCTTTTTTGTCTTCTCCACAACCACCATTCTATTCCACATATAGTGCTATGTCCATGGCTCACGCTCATATATTGCGTGAATATTGAAAAAGTTTGAGAACATCAAAAGTATGAAACAATTGCTTGCCTTGTCATCGGGGTTGTGCATGATTAAATACTTTGTGTGATGAAGATAGAACATAGCCAGAATATATGATTTTGTAAGGATAACTTTCTTTGGCCAAGTTATTTTGAGAAGACATGGTTGCTTGCGTTAGTATGCTTGAAGTATTATTAATTTTATATCAATATTAAACTTTTGTCTTGAATCTTTCGGATTTGAACATTCATGCCAAAATAAAGAAAATTACATTGAGAATTATGTTAGGTAGCATTCCACATCAAAAATTCTGTTTTTATCATTTACCTACTCAAGAACGAGCAGGAATTAAGCTTGGAGATGCATGATACGTCTCCAACGTATCTATATTTTTTGATTGTTCCATGCTATTATATTATCTGTTTTGGATGTTTAATGGGATTTAATATACCTTTTTATATTATTTTTGGGACTAAACTACTAACCAAAGGCCCAGTGCAAATTGCTGTTTTTTTTGCCTATTTCAGTGTTCGCAGAAAAGGAATATCAAATGGAATGAAACCTTTGGGAGAGTTATTTTTGGAACAATCGTGATCCAGGATACTTGGAGTGGACGTCAAGAAAGAAGCGATGAGGCCACGAGGTAGGAGGGCGCGCCCCAGGGGGGTGGGCACGCCCCCACCCTAGTGGGCCCCTCGCAGCTCCACCGACCTACTTCTTCCTCCTATATATACCCATATACCCTGAAAACATCCAGAAGCATCACGAAACCCTATTTCCACCGCCGCAACCTTCTGTACCCATGAGATCCCATCTTGGGCCTTTTCCAGCGCCCCACCGGAGGGGGAATCGATCATGGAGGGCTTCTACATCAACACCATAGCCTCTTCGATGATGTGTGAGTAGTTTACCTCAGACCTTCGGGTCCATAGTTATTAGCTAGATGGCTTCTTCTCTCTCTTTGGATCGCAATACAAAGTTCTCCTCGATTCTCTTGGAGATCTATTTGATGAAATTCTTTTTGCGGTGTGTTTGTCGAGATCCGATGAATTGTGGGTTTATGATCAAGATTATCTATGAACAATATTTGATTCTTCTCTGAATTCTTTTATGCATGATTTAATGTCTTTGCAAGTCTCTTCGAGTTATCAGTTTGGTTTGGCCTACTAGATTGATCTTTCTTGCAATGGGAGAAGTGCTTAGCTTTGGGTTCAATCTGGCGGTGTCCTTTCCCAGTGACAGCAGGGGCAGCAAGGCACGTATTGTATTGTTGCCATCGAGGATAAAAAGATGGGGTTTATATCATATTGCTTGAGTTTATTCCTCTACATCATGTCATCTTTCCTAATGCGTTACTCTGTTCTTATGAACTTAATACTCTAGATGCATGCTGGATAGCGGTCGATGTGTGGAGTAATAGTAGTAGATGCAGAATCGTTTCGGTCTACTTGTCGCAGACGTGATGCCTATATACATGATCATGCCTAGATATTCTCATAACTATGTGCTTTTCTATCAATTGCTCGATAGTAATTTGTTCACCCACTGTAGAATTTGCTATATTGAGAGAAGCCACTAGTGAAACTTATGGCCCCCGGGTCTATCTTCCATCATATTATTTTCATATCTACTTGCTATTTCTATCATAGTTTACTTTGCAATATTTGTTTTCCAATCTATACAACAAAAATACCAAAAATATTTATCTTATTATCTCTATCATATCTCACTTTTGTAAGTGACCGTGAAGGGATTGACAACCACTTTATCGCGTTGGTTGCGACGTTCTTGTTTGTTTGTGCAGGTACTAGGCGACTTGCGTGCTACCCCCTACTGGATTGATACCTTGGTTCTCAAAACTGAGGGAAATACTTACATTACTTTGCTGCATCACCCTTTCCTCTTCAAGGGAAAACCAACACATGCTCAAGAGGTAGCAGGATGCTACGTTTTCCAACATAGATGACCCACACGAGGAAATCTATTATACCCGTTGGATGAAAATTAGTGGTGCGGGAGTACAGATCGGAGCATGGGAGGGGAGCAGGCAAGCCTCGTCCCACTTGATTCCCTCGACGACGCTTGAACCCACACGTCCGCCGACCTGCGCCTCACCCCTCTTAGTCCCACCGGCCCTCTGCTTTTATGAGAATGACATGCGGGCCAGCCACATTTAGGGTCCACATATCATTGACTCAAAGGCAGGTGCAATAGCCGCTGAAGCTCGGTCCTGTGGGCCCCGAGAGGGAAATTTAACTCCTGCTCCAGGCCTTGTGGTGCTCTCGCAGTACGAACTCATGCCAAACCCGGAATTTGTTTCTTACTACTACCAATGTGCCGGCCTATGCGTTGCAATGGATCCAAAGTAGTAGAATAATACTTGTTCACAAACTTGAAATATGAACACTCTAGTTTTGATATACATATATCAGTAAAAATAAATTATGCTTCATTGATGGATAATCTTGCATATTTAATGAGGTGAGGGGTGGGTGTGGCTAGTTTCAAGATGATAATAGATTTTTAAAACATTGGAGCAGATTTTTTTTCTAACATTTTGTAGCATGGCATGACATTCGGTGCACCTAAGCGTCTGAAAAAAGTGGATTGCACTCTAAAGATATTTACATGCTCCCATTTAGTGGAGTGCACTCGAAACACATTATCTATTTATTTTTCTCTAGCCTTTCCTAGCCATGCAACCAAGCCACATAAGCTAGCCATGCATGTAATCCATAAATTGCAATATACTCCAGCATGCAATGCCGCCACATCATCTATTTATGCCTGTTAGTCATAGGTTGTTTTTTGTATTAGTCCAAATATTAATGTTCCATAAAACTAAACTCCAAATGTCCACCGGAGCTGGGGCATAGGATGTACGAGGGGGGTAGTGGAGGCATCTTCGTAAGAGGAGGAGAGATCAAAGGATAATCTTGCATGTCCTCCACCACCTGCATATCGGTGCGAGACTCCTCGAGCGCCCACTGGAGCTAGCGCTCCTCCAGGGAGTGGCGGAGTCCGGGATTTTCCTAAACCACGATGGGCACCAAGCAGTACTCCTCGTAGCTGGGCGCGTGGTGCTCACGTTCCGACTCTTGGGGTACTGTCTGGAGCACGCGCTCAACCACCTCGTGAGCCGCGAGGATGCCATGCTCGCGGCCATATTGTTGGAGCACATGCTCATGCGCCTGTGCGGCGAGGATGCGATGTTCGTGGGCGTGCTGCTGGAGCACGCGCTCGTCCACGCCGAGAGCGGCGAGGATGCGATGTTCGCGGGGGGCGATGATGCGATGGTTGTGGGCTTGCTGCTGGAGAACGCGCTCGTCAACATTGTGAGCGACGAGGATGCGATGTTCATGCGCGTGCTCTCGATGATGCGATGCTCGCGGGCATGCTGCTGGAGAACCCGCTCATCCACATTGTGAGCGGCGAGGACGCGATGCACCTCCTCTTGACCGACTAGGGCGTGTTGCTGGAGCACAGCTACCCCTCGTGGCCGACGATGGCAAGCCGCTAGATCACACTGCACATTGTCCTCCGCATGGACAGTCAGCACACACTACTCGTGGCTATAGAGGGCATGCTCCACCTCGGCCATGTCGGAGACTCCATCCTCTTCCTAGGCCAGGGCGCTGTCCACTTCGGCAATGGCTGTGAGCTCCAGTGTATTGTGTCTTTATGGGAGCTTTGAGCTATAGTACCAGTGGGAGCGCGAGGGGGGGCGGTGACCTTTTCATGGTTTCACGTTGTCTAAGGAGAAAAATAGAGTCGGAAGTTGCACAATATGTTCGAACTTGTCGGAGGAAGGCTGGCAGGAGAAGTACCACAAACATCACATGCGGGCCATATTTTGAGAAGGGTTTAATGTAATTTGTGTGAAATGGGTCTGTGTGATGTACGAGTAGTACATCCATATCATTGATATTCATGCACGCAAAAAACATTTGTGCGCACGATTTCACCCTATTTTCTTATTCTGTTTGGGAGTGGATTTGATTTTTGTAATCGGAGCTCATTTTTGTACTTGGTTTCAATTTAGACTATACATGTATTATTGCAAGAGATATATACAGAGAGAATATTTGTGTGACAAAGAGGGGTGTAGAGGCAGCGATACCTAACGAGAGAGGGGCATATGTGTATTCGAAAGACTTTGTGTGTCGTAGAGTGAGGAGTGTCCGAAAGGGAGAGAGAGGGTGTGTGTGCGTGTTTTTATTAGAGAGAGAGAGGTGCGTGTAATGTCGGGATCCACAAGGTTACGAGGTTGCGGATATGGGAGAGCGATAGTGTGTGTGCGATGAAGGGACACACTGACAGCGTTTGTTTGCGTGTGAGAGAGCTGGATAGACCTCGACAACATGGCTAGCTAGGGGTGGAAGGTTATGTGGGGTAGAAAGAGATAGTAGAGAGATAGATGAATGCTTGTTTGTTGCATGGAGACCTAACTACATAGACGGGGGTAGCAAGAAGAAGAGAATGGCGGTGTGCCTTTTTGTCATGAGATGGAAGAGACACCAAGAGACACGCATCATGTGGAGAGGTGTGTGTGTTTCTAGAGATAGAGGGAGGCGTGGACCTGAATAATGAGATGGGTGCTCATGTGTATGTTATAGGGAAGGAATTGTCTAGGTGGTAATCTTATGATGGCGACCCAATCTTTCAATGAGAGTGGGATAAGTATCGACTTGGTGGATTTTGACGTTGACGATCCAGCTATATCGTACCCGATGATACAAATCGACAGTCATTACAAAACAAATCTTCGATGGACGATGATCTTGTCGTATGCACAAAATCAACCTGAATAATGAGATGGAGTTCCTCCAAGCAACCGAAGAATCGACTAGAACTAAGATAGTGCAATTGTAATTGCCAATATGAAGTAATTAAGGATAATGGTGGGGTTTTCTGGTACTGAACAAAAGGCGGTAGTCCTATACACACGCCGCAAATGCAAATTATAGCAAAAACAAAAATGTGTACACAACAACGCGAGTTCTAATGTAGAAAAAGGGTAGTATCCTTATTTATATCTATATACTATATTACTATGTTTTTTATTTGTATAGTTATATCTATATCTATTCTACTCCCTCCGTTTGTAATTTACTCTGCACATATATAGCTTTGACTGAAACCAAATTTTATAAACCTTGACCGAATTTGGTGAAAACATTATGAACATTTGCACTAAAAAATTTATACGATGTGGAAATAAAATCAATGATGAATCAAATGATATATATTTGGTGGTGTATATGTTAATACTTTTTCCTACAAATTTCTAAAAGTATAGAAAGTTTGACTTTAGAGAAACCCAATATGCGGTATATGTATTATACATTCTATATTCATTATTTTTCTAGAGTCAATGCTTGTATTTGCATGTACATGATATAAATCGTTGATTGATGTTGATCCAATGGTCTAGGTGGCTGCGATTCAGATCTACTATAAGTACCCATACACGTCCTTCTAGAACGACCAACACGACAGTGTGATCGATCCACACAAGAAGCTCCAAATAAGACCTCCAGATGAGCCACGTGGCTTCGTGGGTGCGCCCCACATCATATTATTCATACTACATTGACTGAAATAAAGATAAATCACCCAAAACAAGATCTTCCTGTTTTTTGTTCCTATGATGCTATGCCGTGCACATACCTAGTTGTATAGTGGTAGTAGTATTAGTACAAACTCCGTAGTAGGTGTAGTACGGAGTGCTCCTACTCTATCAACGAGTCCCATCTAACACCAAATTTCTTGGCTTCCGTGCTACAACTAGATCTTCCCCTCCTCGTTTCTGTTTTCCAACGCGGCGGGCTGGGAGTGGTTTGCCGATAGTCGGTTTGCTAACCTGCGGTCTCACATCAAAGTGAAAATGCTGAGCAACACGCCTACCCGAGGTATGTGGCATGTCAGACGGGCCGTGGAGTATTCCCGATTCTCAGGCGTGTGGGGGTGCAAGGAGAAGGTTGCATGCCTTTTCCTTTTACTAGCAATGTGCCCGTTCATTGCAACGGATCCAAAGTTGAATAGTACTTGTTCACAAATTTGAAAGAAAACACTGTTGTTTTGATATACGTATATACCACTAAAAATATATTACTTTTCACTCAAAATATATTTCTCAGGCTGTTTTGATGAGGTGAGGGAGGGATGTAGTTGTTTTCAAGAAAATAAGGGGTTTTCTGCTCATTGGAGCAGAGAAGTGGGCTATTCTTGCAAAAATGCCACAACTTACCTCACAACCATTAGATGCAGATTTAAAGGTTAGAAATGATGGATGGCAAACACACCACCATTACCAACTGAGTCTTTTATGGGAGTAGAGAAACATGCATAAATTGTAGCATTTGGTTCTGCTCCTTGGCACGATCGATAGATAGAAATAATGATTGGAAATGCTAGGGCAGGGCTTTTCCCGCGAGATAAGCAAGGTAGTAGCTTATGTTGGCGCATCATCGTTTAGTCACATGCGGTCCCACATGTCTTAGTGATATAAAGCCTAGCCAACGCGCGTTGACGGGGGGGGGGGACGATAGTGTGATATGCGACGTGGAAGGGACATGCTTCATGTACGTGTTCCAGTTTCTCGTTTTGAACTTGTGAACATGACAAGCATGCTGCAGGAGTAGTTTTGAATTTATAGGTTCGGTCTTAGTTTTTGAATTTAGGAGTAGTTCATGGGTCGGGCCAAGCATCGAACATAAATTACGAAGTTGATGGAAAAGGTAAGCACAACTTATAAATGACATATGGAGTACTAGTTACAGTGATGTCTCGCCCAATATGCGACTCTATCCTAAAGGAACTCGAAGGTCCCACCAAGGATAGAACCGCATATTGACACACTTTTGCAAGGTGGATATCATTACATCGTACTATTACATTATAGTTGGGGATACATACAAATGGCATACAAATGCCACAAGAATACATCAAACATCATACATGAGAACAACATCCGACTACGGATGAAACACAAACAAAAACACAAACGACATCCGCCCTGCTAGCCCAGGCTGCCGACCAGGAACCTAACCCAAGATCGACGAGAAGAAGAAGAACTCCAAAACAAAACAACATCACTCTCACCTCATGATCATCGTATTATCTATACCTTCAACTGTTGTTGTAGTAATCTGTGAGCCACAAGGACTCAGCAATCCCATTACCATGGGTATCAAGACTAGCAAAGCTTAATGGGAATGGAAAGGATAACTGGTGAGGTTGCATTAGCGACTAAGCATTGTATGGTGGCTAACTTATGAGTACAAGAGTAAGATGAGAAACTATGCAAATAGTCGCATACTAGTAATGATCAATAAGTGATCCAGAACTACTTACGTTCAAACATAACCCAACTGTGTTCTCTTCTCGAACTTCCCCGAAAAGAGACAGCCACGGTTACACACACGGTTGGTGTATTTTAACTGGGTTTACTTCAAGTTCACTACAACCGGATATTAACAAATTCCCATTTGCCACATAGCCGCCGGCACGACTCTCGAAAGTTTAAACCCGGCAGGGGTGTCCCAACTTAGCCCATGACAAGCTCACGATCCGCAAAGACGATCCTCCACCACGGGACCCTCTGATCAGACTCGGAATCCCGATGCACAAGACATTTCGACAATGGTAAAACAAATCCAGCAAGACCTCCCGACGTGCCGACACCCTGATAGTAGCCATGCGTATCTAGTCTCAGGCCAGGATGGATGAGCAATGCGTACATGTGCCAAAATACCCCAAGTTGCCAAGGGGCGGCCTCGCACAATGCTCTAGTTTGGGATCAACACCATCAGCACTGCCCCCCTATATGTAGAAAAGAATCCTCGGGTTCATGACGCCCTATGCCAATTAATTATTTAGTTCAATATTATTATGGCAAACGTTAAAACCAATGTTGGGCCTTGCTGAAAGAGTTTTATTCAAAGCGAATTGTCAAGAGGGGCCCATAAAACCTCACCGTGTTAGGGACGCAAAATCAAGGAACATAACACTGGTATGACGGAAACTAGGGCGGCAAGAGTGGAACAAAACACCAGGCAAAAGGCCGAGCCTTCCCCCCTCTACCAAGTATACATGTGCATTAATTAAATAAGAGATATTGTGATATCCCATGATATCCATGATATCCATGTCCCAACATGGAACAACCTGCAACCGCACTTGCAACTAGCAATACTATAAGAGGGGCTGAGCAACGCGGTAACATAGCCAAACAACAATTGGTGGGATGGTGGAAAAGGTTAGAGGTTGTTTCATGGCATATAGGGAGGCTTGATAAACAAGTGGTAGGAAGCGCGACATAGCGATAGCATCGAGACAACTAGCAAAGCAATGATAGTAGTGAGATCTAGGGTAACGGTCATCTTGCCTGAAATCCCGCTAGGAAGAAGATCGGGTCCATGAAGAAGACGAACCCACGCAGTCGAACGTATCCTCACGATAGCAACGAAACAGGAACTAGCGAGAAGAAGCACAACCGGAAAGAAGTAAACAACATGGTCAACACACAACACATAAGCATGACATGATGCTCATCCAAGTATGATGCATGACAAGGCATCGTGATGATACTCATGCCAAGAGAGGATGCATACAATAACAACACATCAAAGCAAGTTTAAATGAGGCCGGAAACAACATATAACAATTCCGGTAAGTCCACATATGCAAATTTCGAAATTGATCCAGATCTGAATAACACATAATGTTGAAGTTGTTAAATAGCAAGTTAAAGTGTACCAACATGATCTACGCGTCTTTCTAGTCAAGTTACATATAAAGTTGTTTTAATTCAGAGCTACGGTCTAGAAGATATGACCAAAACAGGTTAAACATGGCATTGATGCAAATGCAAGCAAAACACAAACACAAGCACCCCAAAACATGAATGCAACAAGGTAACATGAAACCACATGCAAAACTAAGCAAGTTTCATGTAGATCATGCTCAAAACGGAGCAACGTTTCAACATATACACTCAATACAAGTTTCAAACACAATCTGCCCAAAACTGCAACTAAACACTTTGCAATCAAGGAAACAAAATGCTACAAGAAACATATGGGCATAAACATGATATGCGCTCAAAGTACAGATTAAATGCTTAAAATAACATCAAGGTTCAGGTTCATAGGCATCAGGGTTAATACAATATGATAAATGCGAAAAACAACTTTATAGCATAGATTATGACTTGGCGAAAAACAGGGCATGCAAGTGAGCAGAAATAACATGTCGACAAGTTGAAGGCATGAAACAATGAGGCTATAGTGCAACAACATAACAAGAAATGGCATGGCATTAAAGTACATGTTAAACATGGCAAAACATGGTTACTTAGTATCTCCATATAACCTCTAGATCAATGGCATTCATCAAGACAAAGAAGCAAGTCATAACAGATTCCCAGACTTGGTTAAATAAACTGAACATGGCAGGAATAGTGACAAGTAGGCATGTTTGCGAGCTTGTACAACTCACCATAAAGCATTTCATGGCAAGTGAATGAAAGCAACAACAAGAAGGAATATTTGCGCAACTACTCATGTCAAGAACATGGTCATAGGATGAATATAACACTAGCTAATCACATGGCAAGAATGAACTTAATGTTAATAGACTGACAGCAACATTATTTAGCAATTTGTGAGCATGAAAACAACAAGCTACAGCAGGCCATAATTGCAAACAAGGGCATGGATGGATAGAGCATAACAAGATCTACAAAACATCCTTACTGAGCATCTCCACATTATGCATGGATTCACTTGTAGCACCAAGTTAACATGGCAACATAATGTAACAATTATAGACTTAGCAGAAATCAATAAGTCACAGAAATCAGCAACGACAAGTACCCTACTTTGCATGCTAGTCACCACAGGGCACATAAAAATACATGGATTGCACCACTGTAAAGATGGCATGAATGTGCTTCTAAAACATGTTGACATGTTGCTCAAAAGATAGACACACAAAATGCTATGAAAAAGAGAAATCAACAAGTTACAACAGTTTTCAGCAGTTTATATCATTTAGCACTTTTGCAATGATGATCAAGGCATCAAAATGAACAGAAACATGCATGCAAACTATACCACCATGTAGATCACTCGGAGATGAACAATTTGACATATCACATACGCAAAACAGAGCACCATGTACAAAGGTATGATATGATGAAGATGCACACATATGATGAAAACTCAGGGACTTAGACGAATATTCAACCTCGCGGAGTGGATAGGGCGCGGTGCAGATCGAGTCGGAGCGGATCGTGTCGATGCAGGGGAGGCCGGCCGCGGCAGAGCTCTGGTAGGTGCCAGCGGGAGCGGGACGGGGCGGCGATGGCGGATCCTGGCGGTGTCGGCCCGGATCAGGGCGGAGTCAATGGTGGCGAGCGTCGGGGCGTTCGGGAGGCGACGGCAGTGCGGGCGCGTGCTCCGGGTGACGAGAAGGACGAGGTGGCAGTGGTGACTGCCGGACGGGGTGGCGCGGAGAGCGCCTCCGGCAAGCGGCCGGGCGAAGGCGGCGGCGAACGAAGGAGAGGGGCGCCGGCGCGCGGGGCGCGATGCGGGAGCCGGCCAGTCGGACCTGCGCAGGCCCGCGATGGGCTCGGGTGGGCTACGGTGGAGGGTGGCAGGGCAACACGTGGCACGTGTTGACGGGTCCGGGGCGGCGGAGGGATGCGTCCGACCGTCGGCAGACTTGTCCATCGGCGCGGAGGAGGTGGGATATAGAGTTTTGCCCGCAAATTGTGGAGGGGGAGGCTTATTTATAGGTGTAGGGAGCTAGGAGAGGGCTATTGAGGTGCGGTTTTCGCCCACAGGATCTTGATCCAATGACGGAGAGCATGGATGGGGTTTAGATGTGCTAGTGGGCTGTTGTGGAGGGGTGCTCGGCTGCAAAGAGAGAGGGGTTTCACGGTTACATGGTTAACCGTTGGGGGCATCAAACGACCTCCAGATGGAACGGAATTTGAGAGGCGGTCTACCGGTGATGTACCAAAGCTACTCGACAAATCTCGGCCCATTTTGAGTATGTTTTTCTCCTGCTCACGAAACAAGACCTGCGAGGTGTGACGGGTGCGTGTGAGAGTGTCGGATTCCGAAACGGATAATGGAGAAATCGGATGCAAGTTTTGAAAAACATGCAGATGAAATGCACATGATGACATGTCAAAGAGCAACATGCAAGCGAATGACATGGTAATGATGGTGAATAACTGGAAGACACCTGGCGCATCGGACTCGGGGCGTCACAACTCTCCTCCACTAACAAAAGATCTTGTCCAGAGATCTTAGGAACGAGATGGAAGTGAAAGAGGGTGAGGTAAAACAAGAGCTGAAGAGAGAAGAAGAACAAAGTCGAGAACACTCGAGTTGAAAAGAGGAATGATGAATATGATGAGAATCAAAGCTCAAGGATTAAAATATACTCTGAAACCACTCCTGTTAGAACAAGATATAAAAGGAATAAGAATGAAAGAATTGTGATAACATCTCGGTTGGACATGGAATGGAATAGAACAAGAACTTGACACAATGGATCGATTCCTGATGAGAGGAACAACACAATGCCTCCAGAAGAATTAAAAGAGTCGAATGAAATGAACAAAGAAGAAAATGACAACTTCTATCCCAATTGAGTTTGAAAAGCATCCTTACGAAGAAGGGTTGAACGAAGTTGTTGGATATTCAACAACGACATGAATAAGCTTATTGTGGGCTTTTGGAAAACATCTCAAAACTTGAGGTGAAAGTATGCCACAACCGAATGCTTGAATAGATGAGAAGCATGAAGAAATGCAAAACTTTACTTCAAAGGAATACAGAGAATTATTTGCACTTCGAGACGCAAGAAGAAAAGATACTTGCACTCCTCCAACAAGAATCTTGATGAACACTTGCAGAATGAATTAACTCCTGCTGAACCACCATGAAGAACTCCAATGACAAAAGGATGATGAGATAGAATTCAAGGATGAAAAGAATAAGATTAAAGCCTTGCGATGATTTAGACGAGGGTTCCGATGAGATGCCCGAGGAAACTTTGAACTCCGGAAAAGAAAAGATGAAAACACTTGGGATTATAGTTTATTCATCATGAACAAATTCCGAAGGAAGGGATTACTCAACTTGATGAAAGAAGAATAATAATTATGTTATGCTTATCCTTCATCAATTAAATTGATGAGAAGCAATGGCTTTGCATACTACTTATTCGCGTTGGAAAAGATTAAGGGGAGGTATAGTGCAAAACTTGAGAAGGTCTTCAATGAACCACTGGTAGGATTGAAAAGAAACGAATGAATTGATATGATAAGAACGGAAGTGAAAATCTTAAACGAACCAACGTGAGAATTTGAGAATGAATAAAGAAAGAGAATTCTTCGCCGAGAAGAATTATAGAAAGCACGAAGGTACTTGAGGAAATTTAGAGACAAGAGAATGAAGAGATCGCGAACTGATTAAAGAATACTTGACAGATGCTCCGGGATAATTGGATAACGATAGCTGGAATGTGAGGACAAAGATTTTTTCTGGAATGATGGCTTTCGGTGAAATGAAACGGAAAACATCTATTGAAATACTCCGGATGGGTAAGGAAAGAATCGCACGGTTGGAAAAAAATTTGAGAGGATAACATCAAGCTAGCACCACAAATCTCCAAGAGAACGGACAAGATTTAGAGGAAAACTCTTTTTTGGTCTTCAAATGTTGATAATGACGACGAGGAACACCTCCAAAATTGTTGAGGTACTCCGGGAGAATGAAAAGCGAAGAGGTTGAGCCAACAATGAAAATAATTTGAAATCAATCTTAGAAAAGCATCTGACTGATGAATTTCATTCCTACTTCAAACTTCGAAAAAAATTGAGAATAACTCCGAGAAAATTAGAAGAGTCGGGTAAGATCCTGGGAAAAGACTTGTGGGTTAGGGCCTACTAAAAGAAAATACCGTTGGAAAGGATTGTTTGAATGAAAACTAACGCACCGGCATGATTGATAGACTTGAGTGAGGTGATAGCCTCGAATTAATTGAGCGCAAAGACGAATCTTTTGAGATGTCTTCATCAATCCGGAACAATTAAATGGCCAGAGGCGAACGAGCGAGGGGAAACATTTCAGTCAAGGAAAAGAATACGATTAATCCGAAAAAACTAGAATTGAATCCACTGGAAAGAAAACGAAACGAATAATGGTTAACTAGACGAGAATTCACCAGTTGAGACAATTGAGGAAAGACTGAAGAGGCTCCGCATGATAGAAATTGATGCTCGAATAGAGGCACAGACTCCGGGAAGAAAAGGGGGTGGGAGG